>NW_022997969.1:0-1412 GCF_900245975.1 Drosophila guanche | reverse complement strand
GCAGAATCAATCAACTTTTCAGATAATCAAAGTTTTTTACAACCAGAATTAAGATACTTAAGTTATGTGAAAAAACAAACCGCAACCTCTGAAAAACCCTTAAACTAAAAATTACTTCCTTAATAAGTTCTTAAAAAACAAGTTCTGCCATAGAAAATAAACCCGACTTTTCCCGAGTTTTTAAAGTAAAAATTTCGAAAACAAAAAACTCACAAAAATCAACATTTTTGCATTTTAAAGCTTTACCCAGACGGTAGGCCAAAACCACACAGAATTTGGATCCATTTTATAGCAGTATCAATCAACTTTTCAGATAATCAAAGTTTTTTACAACCAAAATTAAGATACTTAAGATTTGTGAAAAAACAAACCGCAACCTCTGAAAAAACTGATTAAAAAAAAAAAAATCTCACAACAATCAACATTTTTGCATTTAAAAGCTTTTACGAGACGGTAGGATAAAACCACAAACAGTTGGATTCATTTTATAGCAGAATCAATCAACTTTTCAGATAATCAAAGTTTTCTACAACCAGAATTAAGATACTTAAGTTATGTGAAAAAACAAACCGCAACCTCTGAAAAACCCTTAAACTAAAAATTACTTCCTTAATAAGTTATTAAAAAACATGTTCTGCCATAGAAAATAAACCCGACTTTTCCCAAGTTTTTAAAGTAAAAATTTCGAAAACAAAAAATCTCACAAAAATCAACATTTTTGCATTTTAAAGCTTTACCCAAACGGTAGGCCAAAACCACACAGAGTTTGGATCCATTTTATAGCAGTATCAATCAACTATTCAGATAATCAAAGTTTTTTACAACCAAAATTAATATACTTAAGATATGTGAAAAAACAAACCGCAACCTCTGAAAAAACCTTAAACTAAAAGTTACTTCCTTAATAAGTTCTTAAAAAACTGGTTCTGCCATAGAAAATAAACGCGACTTTTCCCGAGTTTTTAAAGTAAAAATTTCGAAAACAAAAAAACTCACAACAATCAACATTTTTGCATTTCAAAGATTTACCCAGACGGTAGGCCAAAACCACACAGAATTTGGATCCATTTTATAGCAGAATCAATCAACTTTTCAGATAATCAAAGTTTTTGCAACCAGATCGAAGATACTTGAGTTATCTGAAAAAAACAAACCGCAACCTCTGAAAAAAAATTAATCTAAAAATTTCTTCCTTCATAAGTTCTTAAAAAACAAGTTCTGCCATAGAAAATAAACCCGACTTTTCCCGAGTTTTTAAAGTCAAAAATTCGTAAAAAATAACTCACAAAAATCAACATTTTTGCATTTCAAAGCTTTACCCAAAACCACACAGAGTTTGGATCCATTTTATAGCAGAATCAATCAACTTTTCAGATAATCAAAGTTTTTTACAACCAGAATTAAGATACTTA
>NW_022997968.1:0-1412 GCF_900245975.1 Drosophila guanche | reverse complement strand
CCAAAACCACACAGAGTTTGGATCCATTTTATAGCAGTATCAATAAACTTTTCAGATAATCAAAGTTTTTTGCAACCAGATCTAAGATACTTAAGTTATGTGAAAAAACAAG
The DNA here is from genome assembly GCF_900245975.1 of Drosophila guanche. Lineage (NCBI taxonomy): Eukaryota > Metazoa > Arthropoda > Insecta > Diptera > Drosophilidae > Drosophila > Drosophila guanche. Next base: position 1,300 of record NW_022997968.1, on the reverse strand, counting down.
CCGCTTCTTCTAAAAAAACTTTAAACTAAAAATTACATCTTTAATAAGTTCCTAAAAAAAAGTTCTTCCATAGAAAATAAACCCGACTGTTCCCGAGTTTTTAAAGTCAATATTTCGACAATAAAAAGCTCACAACAACCAACATTTTTGCATTTCAAAGCTTTACCCAGACGGTAGGCCAGAACCACACACAGTTTGGATCAAGTTTTTAGCAGTATCAATCAACTTTTCAGATAATTAAAGTTTTTTTCAACCAGATCTAAGATACTTATGTTATGTGAGAAAACAAACCGCAACCTCTGAAAAAACCTTAAACAAAAAAAGTACAAACTTTGAAAATTCTTAAAAGAAAAGTTCTGCCGTAGAAAATAAACGCGACTGTTCCCGAATTTTTAAAGTCAATATTACGACAATAAAAATCTCACAACAATCAACATTTTTGCATTTCAGAGCTTTACCTAGACGGTAGGCCAAAACCACAAAGAGTTTGGATGCATTTTATAGCAGTATCAATAAACTTTTCAGATAATTAAAGTTTTTTGCAACCAGATGTAAGATACTTAAGTTATGTGAAAAAAAACCGCAACCTCTGAAAAAACCTTAAACAAAAAAGTACAAACTTTGAAAATTCTGAAAAGAAAAGTTCTGCCATAGAAAATAAACCCTAATGTTCCCGAGTTTTTAAAGTTAATATTTCGACAATAAAAATCTCACAACAACCAACATGTTTGCATTTCAAAGCTTTACCCAGGCGGTAGGAAAAAACCACACACAGTTTGGATCAATTTTTTAGCAGTATCAATCAACTTTTATATGATCAAAGTTTTTTGCAACCAGATCTAAGATACTTAGGTTATGTGAAAAAACAGACCGCAACCTCTGAAAAAGCCTTAAATTAAAAATGACATCTTTAATAAGTTCCTAAAAAAAAGTTCTGCCATAGAAAATAAACCCGACTGTTCCCGAGTTTTTAAAGTCAATATTTCGACAATAAAAAGCTCACAACAACCAACATTTTTGCATTTCAAAGCTTTACCCAGACGGTAGGAAAAAACCACACACAGTTTGGATCAATTTTTTAGCAGTATCAATAAACTTTGTAGATAATTAAAGTTTTTTGCAACCAGATGTAAGATACTTAAGTTATGTGAAAAAACAAACCGAAACCTCTGAAAAAACATTAAACAAAAAAAGTACAAACTTTGAAAGCTTTTAAAAAAAAGTTCTGCAATAGAAAATAAACCCTAATGTTCCCGAGTTATTAAAGTCAATATTTCGTCAATAAAAATCTCACAACAAC
>NW_022997967.1:0-1413 GCF_900245975.1 Drosophila guanche | reverse complement strand
GTATCCGTATCGAGGGGGCGCTTATGATTTATTGCCAGTCGTTAACGTCTTGAATGCGCAGCGATTGCTATTTTGACCAAATGATTTCATGTAGTACCATAGAGACCATCGCTATCTGGAGACACACCATGTAATAATGAAACATGCCCTTCACCCATCCTCTTCTCCAGATCCAGATCAAGATCAAGATCGCCACCATCATGGACACGAGCCAGATCGACACATTGGCGGAGTGCGCCTTGGATTGCTTCTTAAATGGTCGGTACTACGACTCCGTTTCTTGCACGGCCGTAATGGTCTACATGAGAGAGCAACTGAGCAGCCACGAGCGCCATGTGATGAACGACATCTTTTTGGGTATCATCAATAAATTCATTAACGCGAACACAGAATTGGAGAAGCGGTTGGAGGATGAACGCCAGGCCCTGCAGCAGATAAGCGAACCGACTGAGGAGCAAAAACAAGTTGTGGAGGCCGCCAAGGCCGCCGTCAATACCCTGTTAGGGCATTTAACGGGGTACGTCCAGGATATGGTGTCCATCACAGTTCAGGCACTAAACTCTTTCAACACTGATGACCACGAGCCAAAAGCGTACCTTTACCGCTTGATGGGCGAGTGCCTGGGGAACACGTGCCACTTGGTGAACGCCGATGATGTCAACCATGATGAGATCAATACGGTGGCCTCCCTTGCCTATCTCCAAGGGATGGTGCACGGCTTCAATCTACCTCCGGCCGACCCCTCCCACCTGGATAACATCACCTCCTATTGCATATTTGCGGTGCGCAATTTGCGGAGCCTCGATGAGGCCATTGCTCTGGGGTCTTATGTCATGTTCACCTGCCCAGAGGAGAGGATCCTTGAGTCCAGAGACGTGCAGACCACAAGACACTGCCTCCACTTACTTCAAATGTGTCTGGATGTGTGGACTACCGTAAGGGACCTCATGAATAGCGACAGCAACACCAATGAAGATGCTGGTAAACAACTGATGAGACAATGGACAGAACTTGTTTGTTTCTGATTTGTGAGATATTTTTTTCAGCCTCTGAAGCCCCGAATGCAACTGCATAAGCCCATGGATCAGTATCACCCTTCATTCACTCCGGACACAGCACAGCAGGACTCCTCCTACACACACAAACTATACACATTTTGAGTAAGTTTTCCAGTTATCTTTTAATGGAACCAGACGCCTATCCCCTATCATTCCTCGTTTCTTGGCAGCCTAAACCTAAAACACAACCAATGTTGCAAGAACTGAAGAACTCTTCAGGTTCCAATGCAAGTCATTTGAGAGTACAAAGAACAGAACACATAACTGATGGAATTAAACCTAAAGAACAGGACGATCAGGACATATCAACCAAGGGACAACAATTGTCAGCTCACTTCTCAGTATGATTGCCTAA
>NW_022997966.1:0-1413 GCF_900245975.1 Drosophila guanche | reverse complement strand
GTTTTTTCACATAACTTAAGTATCTTAATTTTGGTTGTAAAAAATTTTGATTATCTGAAAAGTTGATTGATACTGCTATAAAGTGGATCCAAACTCTGTGTGCTTTTGGCCTACCGTCTCGGAAAAGCTTTTAAATGCAAAAATGTGGATTGTTGTGAGATTTTTTTTTTTTCGAAATTTTGACTTTAAAAACTTGGGAAAAGTTATTTTTATTTTCTATGGCAGAACTTGTTTTTTAAAAACTAGCAATTTTGTAATTTTTAGTTTAAGGTTTTTTCAGAGGTTGCGGTTCGTTTTTTCACATAAATTAAGTATATTAATTTTGGATGTAAAAAACTTTGATTATCTGAAAAGTTGATTGATACTGCTATAAAGTGGATCCAAACTCTGTGTGCTTTTGGCCTACCGTCTCGAAAAGCTTTGAAATGCAAAAATGTGGATTGTTGTGAGATTTTTTTTTCGAAATTTTGACTTTAAAAACTCGGGAAAAGTTGGGTTTATTTTCTTTGGCAGAACTTGTTTTTTAGGAACTTATTAAGGAAGATATTTTTAGTTTAAGGTTTTTTCAGATGTTGCGGTTGGTTTTTCACATAACTTAAGTATCTTAATTTTGGTTGTAAAAAACTTTGATTATCTGAAAAGTTGATTGATTCTGCTATAAAATGGATCCAAACTCTGTGTGGTTTTGGCCTACCGTCTGGGTAAAGCTTTAAAATGCAAAAATGTTCATTTTTGTGAGGTATTTTGTACGAAATTTTGACTTTAAAAACTCGGGTTTTTTTTGTTCTATGGCAGAACTTGTTTTTTAAGAACTTATTAAGAAAGTAATTTTAAGTTTAAGGTTTTTTCAGATGTTGCGGTTGGTTTTTCACATAACTTAAGTATCTTAATTTTGGTTGTAAAAAACCTTGATTATCTAAAAAGTTGATTGGTACTGCTATTAAATGGATCCAAACTGTTTGTGGTTTTGGCCTACCGTCTCGGAAAAGCTTTGAAATGCAAAAATGTTGATTGTTGTGAGATTTTTTTTTTCTTCGAAATTTTTACTTTAAAAATTCGGGAAAAGTCGGGTTTATTTTCTATGGAAGAGCTTTTCTTTTAAGAACTTATTAAGGAAGTAAGTTTTAGGTTAAGGTTTTTTTTAGAGCTTGCGGTCTGTTTTTTTTTTTCATAACATAAGTATCTTAGATCTGGTTGCAAAAAAACTTTTATTTTCTGAAAAGTTGATTGATTCTGCTATAAAATGGATCCAAACTCTGTGTGGTTTTGGCCTACCGTCTCGGAAAAGCTTTGAAATGCAAAAATGTGGATTGTTGTGAGATTTTTTTTTTTCGAATTTTTGACTTTAAAAACTCGGGAAAAGTTGGTTTTATTTTCTATGGCAGAACTTGTTTTTTAAGAACTAGCAATTTT
>NW_022997965.1:0-1413 GCF_900245975.1 Drosophila guanche | reverse complement strand
AAAACTTTGATTATCTGTAAAGTTGATTGATACTGCTTTAAAATGGATCCAAGCTGTGTGTGGTTTTGGCCTACCGTCTGGGTGAAACTCTGAAATACAAAAATGTTGATTGTTGTGAGATTTTTATTGTCGAAATTTTGACTTTAAAAACTCGGGAAAAGTCGGGTTTATTTTATATGGCAGAACTTGTTTTTAAGGAACTTATTAAGGATGTTATTTTTAGTTTAAGGTTTTTTCAGAGGTTTTGGTTTGTTTTTTCACATAACTTAAGTATATTAGATCTGGTTGTGAAGAATTGTTTATCTGAAAAGTTGAGTGATACTGCTATAAATAGGATCCAAGCTCTGTGTGGTTTTGGCCTACCGTCTGGGTAAAGCTTTGAAATGCAAAAATGTTGATTGTTGTGAGATTTTTATTGTCGAAATTTTGACTTTAAAACTCGGGGACAGTCTGGTTTATTTTCTATGGCAGAACTTTTTTTTAGGAACTTATTAAGGATGTAATTTTTAGTTTAAGGTTTTTTCAGAGGTTGCGGTTTGTTTTTTCACATAACTTAAGTATCTGAGAACTGGTTGTAAAGAATTTTGATTAGCTGAAAAGTTGATTGATACTGCTATAAAATGGATCCAAACTCTGTGTGGTTTGGCCTACCGTCTCGGTAAAGCCTTAAGTATCTTAAGTATCTTAGATCTGGTTGTAAAGAACTTTGATTATCTGAAAAGTTGATTGATACTGCTATAAAATGGATCCAAACTCTGTGTGGTTTTGGCCTACCGTCTGGGTAAAGCTTTGAAATGCAAAAATGTTGATTGTTGTGAGATTTTTATTGTCGAAATTTTGACTTTAAAACTCGGAAAAAGTCGGGTTTATTTTCTATGGCAGAACTTGTTTTTTGGGAACTTATTAAGGATGTAATTTTTAGTTTAAGGTTTTTTCAGAGGTTGCGGTTTGTTTTTTCACATAACTTAAGTTTCTTAGATCTGGTTGCAAAAAACTTTGAATATCTGAAAAGTTGATTGATGCTGCTATAAAATGGATCCAAACTGTGTGTGGTTTTGGCCTACCGTCTGGGTAAAGCTTTGAAATGCAAAAATGTTCATTGTTGTGAGATTTTTATTGTCGAAATTTTAACTTTAAAACTCGGGAAAAGTCGGGTTTATTTTCTATGGCAGAACTTGTTTTTAAGGAACTTATTAAGGATGTTATTTTTAGTATAAGGTTTTTTTAGAAGTAGCGGTTTGTTTTTTCACATAACTTAAGGAATCTTCGATCTGGTTGCAAAAAACTTTGATTATCTGTAAAGTTGATTGATACTGCTTTAAAATGGATCCAAGCTGTGTGTGGTTTTGGCCTACCGTCTGGGTGAAACTCTGAAATACAAAAATGTTGATTGTTGTGAGATTTTTATTGTCG
>NW_022997964.1:0-1413 GCF_900245975.1 Drosophila guanche | reverse complement strand
GGTTTGGTTTTTCACATAACTTAAGTATCTTAATTTTGGTTGTAAAAGTCTTTTATTATCTGAAAAGTTGATTGATACTGCTATAAAATGGATCCAAACTCTGTGTGGTTTTGGCCAACCGTCTGGGTAAAGCTTTGAAATGCAAAAATATTGATTTTTGTGAGGTATTTTGTACGAAATTTTGACTTTAAAAACTCGGGAAGAGTCGGGTTTATTTTCTATGGCAGAACTGTTTTTTAAGAACTTATTAAGGAAGTAATTTTAAGCTTCTGGTTTTTTCAGAGGTTGCGGTTTGTTTTCACATAGCTTAAGTATTTTAGATCTGGTTTCCAAAAACTTTGATTATATGAAAACTTGATTGATACTGATATAAAATGGATCCAAACTGTTTGCGGGTTTGGCCTACCGTCTCGGAAAAGCTTTGAAATGCAAAAACGTAGCTTGTTGTGAAATTTTTTGATTTCGAAATATTTACTTTAAAAACTCGGGAAAAGTCGGTTTTATTTTCTATGGCAGAACTTGTTTTTAAAGAACTAGCAATTTTGTAAATTTTAGTTTAAGGTTTTTTCAGAGGTTGCGGTTTGGTTTTTCACATAACTTAAGTATCTTAATTTTGGTTGTAAAAAACTTTGCTTATCTGAAAAGTTGATTGATACTGCTATAAAATGGATCCAAACTCTGTGTGGTTTTGGCCTACCGTCTGGGTAAAGCTTTGAAATGCAAAAATATTGATTTTTGTGAGGTATTTTGTACGAAATTTTGACTTTAAAAACTCGGGAAGAGTCGGGTTTATTTTCTATGGCAGAACTGTTTTTTTAAGAACTTATTAATGAAGTAATTTTAAGCTTCTGGTTTTTTCAGAGGTTGCGGTTTGTTTTCACATAGCTTAAGTATTTTAGAACTGGTTTCCAAAAACTTTGATTATCTGAAAACTTGATTGATACTGATATAAAATGGATCCAAACTGTTTGCGGGTTTGGCCTACCGTCTCGGAAAAGCTTTGAAATGCAAAAACGTTGCCTGTTGTGAAATTTTTTGATTTCGAAATTTTTACTTTAATAACTCGGGAAAAGTCGGTTTTATTTTCTATAGCAGAACTTGTTTTTAAAGAACTAGCAATTTTGTAATTTTTAGTTTAAGGTTTTTTCAGTGGTTGCGGTTTATTTTTTCACATAACTTAATTATCTTAATTTTGGTTGTAAAAAACTTTGATTATCTGAAAAGTTGATTGATACTGCTATAAAGTGGATCCAAACTCTGTGTGGATTTGGCCTACCGTCTGGGTAAAGCTTTGAAATGCAAAAATGTTGATTTTTGTGAGGTATTTTGTACGAAATTTTGACTTTAAAAACTCGGGAAGAGTCTGGTTTATTTTCTATGGCAGAACTTGTTTTTTAAGAACTTATTAAGGAA
>NW_022997963.1:0-1413 GCF_900245975.1 Drosophila guanche | reverse complement strand
AAGTTCTGCCATAGAAAATAAACCCGAGTTTTCCCAAATTTTTAAAGTCAAAATTTGGTACAAAACACCTCACAAAAGTCAACATTTTGGCATTTCAAAGCTTTATCCAGACGGTAGGCCAAAACCACACAGAGTTTGGATCCACTTTATAGCAGTACCAATAAACTTTTCAGATAATCAAAGCTCTGGACAGCCAGATCTAAGATACTTAAGTTATGTGAAAAAACAAAGCGCAACCTCTGAAAAAACCTTAAACTAAAAATAACCTCCTTAATAAATTCTTAAAAAACAAGTCCTGCCATAGAAAATAAACCCAACTTTTCCAGAATTTTTAATGTTAAAATTCGAAAAAAAATCTCACAACAATCAACATTTTTGCATTTTAAAGCTTTTCCGAGACGGTAGGCCAAAACTACACATAGTTTGGATCCACTTCATAGCAGCATCAATCAACTATTCAGGTTATCAAAGTTCTTTACAACCAGATCTTAGATACTTAAGTTATGTGCAAAAACAAACCGCAACCTCTGAAAAAACCTTAAACTAAAATTACATCCTTAATAAATTCTTAAAAAACAAGTTCTGCCATAGAAAATAAACCCGACTTTTCCCCGATTTTTTAAAGTCAAAATTTCGAAGAAAAAAAATCTCACAACAATCAACGTTTTTTCATTTCAAAGCTTTGCCCAGACGGTAGGCCAAAATCCCACAGAGTTTGGATCCGTTTTATAGCAGTATCAATCAACTTTTCAAATAATCAAAGTTTTTTGCATCCAGATCTAAGTTACTTAAGCTATGTGAAAAAAGAATCGCTACCTCTGAAAAAACATTAAACAAAAAATTACTTCTTTAAAATCTTAAATTCTTTAAAAAAAAGTTCTGCCAAAGAAAATAAACCCGACTCTTCCCGAACTTTTTAAAGTCAAAATTTCGTAAAAAATACCTCACAACAATCAACAGATTTGCATTTCAAAGCTTTACCCAGACGGTAGGCCAAAACCACGCAGAGTTTGGTTCCACTTTATAGCAGCATCAATCAACTTTTCAGATATTCAAAGTTCTTTACAACCAGATCTAAGATACTTAAGTTATGTGAAAAAACAAACCGCAACCTCTGAAAAAACCTTAAACTAAAAATTACTTTCTTAATAGTCTCTTAAAAAAAAAGTTCTGCCATAGAAAATAAACCCGACTTTTCCCAAATTTTTAAAGTCAAAATTTGGTACAAAACACCTCACAAAAGTCAACATTTTTGCATTTCAAAGCTTTACCCAGACGGTAGGCCAAAACCACACAGAGTTTGGATCCATTTTATAGCAGTATCAATCAACTTTTCAGATAATCAAAGTTCTTTACAACCAGGTCTAAGATACTTAAGTTATGTGAAAAAACAAACCGCAACCTCTGAAAAAA
>NW_022997962.1:0-1414 GCF_900245975.1 Drosophila guanche | reverse complement strand
GTTTTTTACAACCAAAATTAGGATACTTAAGTTATGTGAGAAAACAAACCGCAACCTTTGAAAAAAGTAAAAAAATCGAAAAAAAAAAATCTCACATCAATCAACATTTTTGCATTTCAAAGCTTTACCCAAAATGTAGGCCAAAACCACACAGATTTTGGATCCATTTTATAGCAGTATCAATCAACTTTTCAGATAATCAAAGTTTTTTACAACCAAAATTAGGATACTTAAGTTATGTGAAAAACAAACCGCAACCTCTGAAAAAAACCTTAAACTTAAAATTGCTTCCTTAATAAGTTCTTAAAGAACAAATTCTGCCATAGAAAATAAACCCGACTTTTCCAAAGTTTTTAAAGTGAAAAATTCGTAAAAAATACCTCACAAAAATCAACATTTTTGCATTTTAAAGCTTTACCCAGACGGTAGGCCAAAAACACACAGAGATTGGATCCATTTTATAGCAGAATCAATCAACTTTTCAGATAATCAAAGATTTTTACAACCAAAATTAAGATACTTAAGTTATGTGAAAAACAAACCGCAACCTCTGAAAAAACCTTAAACTAAAAATTCCTTCCTTAATAAGTTTCTAAAAAACAAGTTCTGCCATAGAAATAAAACGTGACTTTCCCCGAGTTTTTAAAGTAAAAATATCGAAAACAAAAATGTCTCACATCAATCAACATATTTGCATTTCAAAGCTTTACCCAGACGGTAGGCCAAAAACACACAGAGTTTGGATCCATTTTATAGCAGTATCAATCAACTTTTCAGATAATCAAAGTTTTATGCAACCAGATCTAAGATACTTAAGTTATGTGAAAAAAACAAACCGCAACCTCTGAAAAAACTTTAAACTAAAAATAAAATCCTTAATAAGTTCCTAAAAAAACAAGTTCTGCCATAAAAAATAAACCTGACTTTTCCCGAGTTTTTTAAGTAAAAAAATCGAAAAGAAAAATCTCACATCAATCAACATTTTTGCATTTCAAAGCTTTTCCGAAACGGTAAGTGAAAACCACACAGAGTTTGGATCCATTTTATAGCAGTATCAATCAACTTTTCAGATAATCAAAGTTTTTTACAACAAAAATTATGGTACTTAAGTTATGTGAAAAAACAAACCGCAACCTCTGAAAAAACCCTAAACTTAAAATTACTTACTTACCTAGTTATTAAAAAACAAGTTCTGCCATAGAAAATAAACCCGACTTTTCCCGAGTTTTTAAAGTAAAGATATCGAAAAAAAAATCTCACATCAATCAACATTTTTGCATTTCAAAGCTTTACCCAGACGATAGGCCAAAACCACACAGAGTTTGGATCCATTTTATAGCAGAATCAATCAACTTTTCAGATAATCAAAGTTTTTTGCAAGGAGATCTAAGATACTTAATTTATGTGAAAAAAC
>NW_022997961.1:0-1414 GCF_900245975.1 Drosophila guanche | reverse complement strand
TAATCAAAGTTTTTTGCAACCAGATCTAAGATACTTAAGTTATGTGAAATAACAAACCGAAAAGTCTGAAAAAACCTTAAACTAAAAATTACTTCCTTAATAAGTTCTTAAAAAACAAGTTCTGCCATAGAAAATAAACCCGAATTTTCCCGAGTTTTTAAAGTCAAAAATTCGAAGAAAAAAAAATCTCACAACAATCAACATTTTTGCATTTCAAAGCTTTACCCAGACGGTAGGCCAAAACCACACAGAGTTTGGATCCATTTTATAGCAGAATCAATCAACTTTTCAGATAATCAAAGTTTTTTGCAATCAGATCTTGATAGTTCTTAAAAAACAAGTTCTGCCATAGAAAATAAACCCGACTTTTCACGAGTTTTTAAAGTAAAAATTTCGAAAACAAAAAATCTCACAACAATCAACATTTTTGCATTTCAAAGCTTTACCCAGACGGTAGGCCAAAACTACACAGAGTTTGGATACATTTTATAGCAGAATCAATCAACTTTTCAGATAATCAAAGTTTTTTGCAATCAGATCTAAGATACTTAAGTTATGTGAAAAAACCGCAACCTCTGAAAACCCCTTAAACTAAAAATTACAAAATTGATTGTTCTTAAAAAACAAGTTCTGCCATAGAAAATAAACCCGACTTTTCACGAGTTTTTAAAGTAAAAATTTCGAAAACAAAAAATCTCACAACAATCAACATTTTTGCATTTCAAAGCTTTACCCTGACGGTAGGCCAAAACCACACAGAGTTTGGATCCATTTTATAGCAGAATCAATCAACTTTTCAGATAATCAAAGTTTTTTGCAATCAGATCTAAGATACTTAAGTTATGTGAAAAAACAAACCGCAAAGTCTGAAAAAACCTTAAACTAAAAATTACAAAATTGATAGTTCTTAAAAAACAAGTTCTGCCATAAAAAATAAAGCCAACTTTTTCCAAGTTTTTAAAGTCAAAATTTCGAAAAAAAAAATCTCACAACAATCCACATTTTTGCATTTCAAAGCTTTACCCAGACGGTAGGCCAAAACCACACAGAGTTTGGATCCATTTTATAGCAGAATCAATCAACTTTTCAGATAATCAAAGTTTTTTGCAATCAGATCTAAGATACTTAAGTTATGTGAAAAAACCGCAACCTCTGAAAACCCCTTAAAGTAAAAATTATAAAATGGATAGTTCTTAAAAAACAAGTTCTGCCATTGAAAATAAACCCGACTTTTCCCGAGTTTTTAAAGTAAAAATTTCGAAAACAAAAAATCTCACAACAATCAACATTTTTGCATTTCAAAGCTTTACCCAGACGGTAGGCCAAAACCACACAGAGTTTGGATCCATTTTATAGCAGAATCAATCAACTTTTCAGATAATCAAAGTTTTTTGCAATCAGATCTAAGATACTT
>NW_022997960.1:0-1414 GCF_900245975.1 Drosophila guanche | reverse complement strand
TCCGTCCGTCTTGTTGAGCACCTGAATCTCAGACACTATAAAAGCTAGAGCCACCAAATTTTGCTTCCACTCTTCTCTATGCTCACACTGTTACAAGTGTATTTAAAAAATGTGCCCCGCCCCCTTCCGCCCCGCAAAAGGGCGAAAACCTCCCAAATCTACAATTTTAAAGATAAAAGAAAATTAAAAACGCCATTCTGTAGGGAATGGCCGTATCTATCAGATCACCACAGTTTAGAGATAGAAAAAAACTAAAAACGCCATTCTGTAGGGAATGGCCATATCTATCAGATCACCAAATTGGGATCCGATTGGATCATTATTATAGCCAGAAAGAAGAAATTAATTAGCAGTGCCTAAACCCACACTGTCCTGCAGCTCTTGTTGTTCTTTTCACATTCCCTCATTCACACTCTGCTTCACTCGGCCTCTGCCTCTGCCGTCCCTCTGCCGTCCCTCTGCCTCTACCGACCTTAAACCACCCCCCCTCACGCAGCTTATATTTGTTTTATACCCGGTACTCGAAGAGTAAATAGGGTATATTGTATTTGTGCACAAAGTTAATGTATGTAACACACAGAAGGAATCGTTTACGACCCCATAAAGTGTATATATTATTGATCACCATCAATAGCCGAGTCGATTGAGCCCTGTCTGTATGTCCGTCTGTCCGTCCGTCTGTCCGTCCGTCTGTCCGTCCGTCTTGTTGAGCACCTGAATCTCAGACACTATAAAAGCTAGAGCCACCAAATTTTGCTTCCACTCTTCTCTATGCTCACACTGTTACAAGTGTATTTAAAAAATGTGCCCCGCCCCCTTCCGCCCCACAAAAGGGCGAAAACCTCCCAAATCTACAATTTTAAAGATAAAAGAAAATTAAAAACGCCATTCTATAGGGAATGGCCATATATATCAGATCACCACAATTTAAAGATAGAAAAAAACTAAAAACGCCATTCTGTAGGGAATGGCCATATCCATCAGATCACCAAATTGGGATCCGATTGGATCATTATTATAGCCAGAAAGAAGAAATTAATTAGCAGTGCCTAAACCCACACTGTCCTACAGCTTTTGTTGTTCTTTTCACATTCTCTCATTTACACTCTGCTTCACTCGGCCTCTGCCTCTGCCGTCCCTCTGCCTCTGCCGACCTTAAACCACCCCCCCCCCCCCCCCCCCCCCCCCCCCCCCCCCCCCCCCCCCCCCCCCCCCCCCCCCCCCCCCCCCTCACGCAGCTTATATTTGTTTTATACCCGGTACTCGAAGAGTAAATAGGGTATATTGTATTTGTGCACAAAGTTAATGTATGTAACACACAGAAGGAATCGTTTACGACCCCATAAAGTGTATATATTATTGATCACCATCAATAGCCGAGTCGATTGAGCCCTGTCTGTCTGTCCGTCTGTCC
>NW_022997959.1:0-1415 GCF_900245975.1 Drosophila guanche | reverse complement strand
ATCCATTTTATAGCAGTATCAATCAACTTTTCAGATAATCAAAGTTTTTTACAACCAAAATTAAGATACTTAAGTTATGTGAAAAAACAAACCGCAACCTTTGAAAAAACCTTAAACTAAAAATTACTTCCTTAATAAGTTTCTAAAAAACAAGTTCTGCCATAGAAAATAAACCCGACTTTTCCCGAGTTTTTAAAGTAAAAATATCGAAAAACAAAATCTCACAACAATCCACATTTTTGCATTTCAAAGCTTTTCCGAGACGGTAGGCCAAAACCACACAGAGTTTGGATCCATCAATCAACTTTTCAGATAATCAAAGTTTTTTACAACCAAAATTAAGATACTTAAGTTATGTGAAAAAACAAACCGCAAGCTCTGAAAAAACCTTAAACTTAAAATTACTTCCTTAATAAGTTCTTAAAAAAAAGTTCTGCCATAGAAAATAAACCCGACTTTTCCCGAGTTTTTAAAGTCAAAAATTCGTAAAATATACCTCACAAAAATTAACATTTTTGCATTTCAAAGCTTTACCCAGACGGTAGGCCAAATCCACACAGAGTTTTGATCCATTTTATAGCAGAATCAATATACTTTTCAGATAATCAAAGTTTTTGCAACCAAAATTAAGATACTTAAGTTATGTGAAAAAACAAACCGCAACCTCTGAAAACACCTTAAACCTAAAATTACTTCCTTAATAAGTTTCTAAAAAACAAGTTCTGCCATAGAAAATAAATCCGACTTTTCCCAAGTTTTTCAAGTAAAAATATCGAAAAAAAATCTTACACCAATCAACATTTTTGCATTTCAAAGCTTTACCCAGACGGTAGGCCAAAACCACAAACAGTTTGGATCCATTTTATAGCAGTATCAATCAACCTTTCAGATAATCAAAGTTTTTTACAACCAAAATTAAGATACTTAAGTTATGTGAAAAAACAAACCGCAACCTCTGAAAAAACCTTAATTTTAAAATTACTTCCTTAATAAGTTCTTACAAACAAGTTCTGCCATAAAAAAATAAACCCGAGTTTTTAAAGTCAAAACTTCGAACAAAATACCTCACAAAAATCAACATTTTTGCATTTCAAAGCTTTACCCAGACGGTAGGCCAAAACCACACAGAGTTTGGATCCATTTTATAGCAAAATCAATCAACTTTTCTGATAATCAAAGTTTTTTGCAACCAGATCTTAGATACTTAAGTTATGTGAAAAAACAAACCGCAACCTCTGAAAAAACGTTAAACTTAAAATTACTTCCTTAATAAGTTCTTAAAAAACAAGTTCTGCCATAGAAAATAAAACCGACTTTTCCCAAGTTTTTAAAGTCAAAATTTCGTACAAAATACCTCACAAAAATCAACATTTTTGCATTTCAAAGCTTTACCCAGACGGTAGGCCAAAATCACA
>NW_022997958.1:0-1415 GCF_900245975.1 Drosophila guanche | reverse complement strand
ATTATCTGAAAAGTTGATTGCTACTGGTATAAAATGGATCCAAACTCTGTGTGGTTTTGGCCTACCGTCTCGGAAAAGCTTTGAAATGCAAAAATGTGGATTGTTGTGAGATTTTTTTTTTTCGATATTTTTACTTTTTTCAGAAGGTGCGGGTTGTTTTCTCACATAACTTAAGTATCTTAATTTTCGTTGTAAAAAATTTTGATTATCTGAAAAGTTGATTGATACTGCTATAAAATGGATCCAAACTCTGTGTGGTTTTGGCCTACCGTCTGGGTAAAGCTTTTAAATGCAAAAATTTTGATTGTTGTGAGATTTTTTGTTTTCGAAATTTTGACTTTAAAAACTCGGGAAAAGTCGGGTTTATTTTCTATGCCAGAACTTGTTTTTTAAGAACTTATTAAGGAAGTAATTTTAAGTTTAAGGTTTTTTCAGAGGTTGCGGTTTTTTTTTTCACATAACTTAAGTATCTTAATTTTGGTTGTAAAAAACTTTGATTATCTGAAAAGTTGATTGCTACTGGTATAAAATGGATCCAAACTCTGTGTGGTTTTGGCCTACCGTCTCGGAAAAGCTTTGAAATGCAAAAATGTGGATTATTGTGAGATTTTGTTTTTTCGATATTTTTACTTTTTTCAGAAGGTGCGGTTTGTTTTCTCACATAACTTAAGTATCTTAATTTTCGTTGTTAAAAAAGACTGATTATCTGAAAAGTTGATTGATACTGCTATAAAATGGATCCAAACTCTGTGTGGTTTTGGCCTACCGTCTGGGTAAAACTTTGAAATGCAAAATTTTGATTGTTGTGAGATTTTTTGTTTTCGAAGTTTTGACTTTAAAAACTCGGGAAAAGTCGGGTTTATTTTCTATGCCAGAACTTGTTTTTTAAGAACTAACAATTTTGTAAATTTTTGTTTAATGTTTTTTCAGAGGTTGAGGTTTGTTTTTTTCACATAACTTAAGTATCTAAGATCTGGTTGCAAAAAACTTTGATTATCTGAAAAGTTGATTGATTCTGCTATGAAATGGATCCAAACTCTGTGTGGTTTTGGCCTACCGTCCGGGTAAAGCTTTGAAATGTTGATTTTTGTGAGGTATTTTGTACGAAATTTTGACTTTAAAAACTCGGGTTTATTTTCTATGGTAGACCTTTTTTTTTCGGAACTTATTAAGGATGTAATTTTTAGTTTAAGATTTTTTCAGAGGTTGCGGTTTGTTTTTTCACATAACTTAAGTATCTTAATTTTGGTTTTAAAAAACTTTGATTATCTGAAAAGTTGATTGATACTGCTATAAAATGGATCCAAACTCTGTGTGGTTTTGGCCTACCGTCTGGGTAAAGCTTGGAAATGTAAAAATGTTGATTTTTGTGAGGTATTTTGTACGAAATTTTGACTTTAAAAACTCGGGTTTAT
>NW_022997957.1:0-1416 GCF_900245975.1 Drosophila guanche | reverse complement strand
GATCCACTTTATAGCAGTATCAATCAACTTTTCAGATAATCAAAGTTTTTTGCAACCAGATCTAAGATACTTAAGCTATGTGAAAAAACAAATCGCTACCTCTGAAAAAACCTTAAACAAAAAATTACTTTCTTAATTAATTCTTAAAAAAAAAGTTCTGGCATAGAAAATAAACCCGACACTTCCCGAGTTTTTTTTGGATTTCAAAGCTTTACCCAGACGGTAGGCCAAAACCACACAGAGTTTGGTTACTCTTTATAGCAGTATCAATCAACTTTTCAGATAATCAACGTTCTTTACAACCAGATCTAATATACTTAAGTTATGTGAAAAAAAACCGCTGCTTCTAAAAAACATTAAACAAAAAAGTACAAACTTTGAAAAATCTTAAAAGAAATGTTCTGCCATAGAAAATAAACCCGACTTTATCCGAATTTTTCAAGTCAAAATTTCGTAAAAAATTCCTCACAAAAATTAACATTTTTGGATTTCAAAGCTTTACCCAGACGGTAGGCCAAAACCACACAGAGTTTGGATCCTTTTTATAGCAGTATCAATCAACTCTTCAGATAATCAAAGTTTTTTGCAACCAGATCTAAGATACTTAAGCTATGTGAAGAAACAAATCCCTACCTCTGAAAAAACCTTAAACTTAAAATTACATCCTTAATAAGTACTTAAAAAACAATTTCTGTAATAGAAAATAAACCCGACTTTCCCCGAGTTTTTAAAGTCAAATTTTCGAAAAAAAAAATCTCACAACCATCAACATTTTTGCATTTCAAAGCTTTACCTAGACGGTAGGCCAAAACCACACAGAGTTTGGATCCACTTTATAGCAGTATCAATCAACTTTTCAGATAATCAAAGTTCTTTACAACCAGGTCTAAGATACTTAGGCTATGTGAAAATACAAATCGCTACCTCTGAAAAAACCTTAAACTTAAAATGACATCCTTAATAAGTTCTTAAAAAACAATTTAAGAATTAGAAAATAAACCCAACTTTTCCCGAGTTTTTAAAGTCAAAATTTCGAAAAAAAAAAAAAAAAATCTCACAACAATCAACATTTGTGCATTTCAAAGCTTTACCCAGACGGTAGGCCAAAACCACACAGAGTTTGGATCCACTTTATAGCAGTATCAATCAACTTTTCAGATAATCAAAGTTTTTTGCAACCAGATCTAAGATACTTAAGCTATGTAAAAAAACAAATCGCTACCTCTGAAAAAACCTTAAACTTAAAATGACATCCTTAATAAGTTCTTAAAAAACAATTTAAGAATTAGAAAATAAACCCGACTTTTCCCGAGTTTTTAAAGTCAAAATTTCGAAAAAAAAAAAAAAAAATCTCACAACAATCAACATTTGTGCATTTCAAAGCTTTACCCAGACGGTAGGCCAAAACCACACAGA
>NW_022997956.1:0-1416 GCF_900245975.1 Drosophila guanche | reverse complement strand
CCTTAATAAGATCTAAAAAAACAAGTTTTGCCATAGAAAATAAACCCGAGTTTTTAAAGTCAAAATTTCGTACAAAATACATCACAAAAATCAACATTTTTGCATTTCAAAGCTTTACCCAGACGGTAGGCCAAAACCACACAGAGTTTGGATCCATTTAATGACAGAATCAATCAACTTTTCTGATAATCAAAGTTTTTTGCAACCAGATCTAAGATACTTAAGTTATGTAAAAAAACAAACCGCAACTTCTGAAAAAACCTTAAACTAAAAATTACATCCCCAAGAAGTTCCTAAAAAACAAGTTCTGGCATAGAAAATAAACCCGACTTTTCCCGAGATTTTAAAGTAAAAATATCGAAAAAAAAAATATCTCACATCAATCAACATTTTTACATTTCAAAGCTTTACCCAGACGGTAGACCAAAACCACAAACAGTTTGGATCCATTTTATAGCAGTATCAATCAACTTTTCAGATAATCAAAGTTTTTTACATCCAAAATTAAGATACTTAAGTTATGTGAAAAAACAAACCGCAACCTCTGAAAAAACCTTAAACTTAAAATTACTTCCTTAATAAGTTCTTAAAAAACAAGTTCTGCCATAGAAAATAAAACCGACTTTTCCCAAGTTTTTAAAGTCAACATTTCGTACAAAATACCTCACAAAAATCAACATTTTTGCATTTCAAAGCATTACCCAGACGGTAGGCGAAAATCACACAGAGTTTGGATCCATTTTATAGCAGAATCAATCAACTTTTCTGATAATCAAAGTTTTTTGCAACCAGATCTTAGATACTTAAGTTATGTGAAAAAACAAACCGCAACCTCTGAAAAAAACTTAAACTAAAAATTACAAAAATGCTAGTTCTTGAAAAACAAGTTCTGGCATAGAAAATAAACCCGACTTTTCCCGAGATTTTAAAGTAAAAATATCGAAAAAAAAATATCTCACATCAATCAACATTTTTACATTTCAAAGCTTTACCCAGACGGTAGACCAAAACCACAAACAGTTTGGATCCATTTTATAGCAGTATCAATCAACTTTTCAGATAATCAAAGTTTTTTACAACCAAAATTAAGATACTTAAGTTATGTGAAAAAACAAACCGCAACCTCTGAAAAAACCTTAAACTAAAAATTACAAAAATGCTAGTTCTTAAAAAACAAGTTCTGGCATAGAAAATAAACCCGACTTTTCCCGAGTTTTTAAAGTCAAAATTTCGAAACAAAAATCTCACAACAATCCACATTTTTGCATTTCAAAGGTTTTTCGAGACGGTAGGCCAAAACCACACAGAGTTTGTATCCATTTTATATATCAATCAACTTTTCAGATAATCAAAGTTTTTTACAACGAAAAGTACTTAAGTTATGTGAAAAAACAAACCGCAACCTCTGAAAAAAAT
>NW_022997955.1:0-1416 GCF_900245975.1 Drosophila guanche | reverse complement strand
TTCCATACAACCAGATCTAAGATAACTAGGTTATGTGAAAAAAACAAACCTCAACCTCTGAAAAAACCTTAAACTAAAAATTACTTCCTTAATAAGTTCCTGAAAAACAAGTTCTGCCATAGAAAATAAAACCGACTTTTCACGAATTTTTAAGGTCCAAATTTCGAAAAATAAAATCTCACAACAATCAACATTTTTGAATTTCAAAGCCTTTCCAAGACGGTAGGCCAAAACCACAAACAGTTTGGATCCATTTTATATCAGTATCAATCAACTTTTCAGATAATCAAAGTTTTTTACAACCAAAATTAAGATACTAAAGTTATGTGAAAAAACAAACCACAACCTCTGAAAAAACCTTAAACTAAAAATTACAAAATTGCTAGTTCTTAAAAAAACAAGTTCTTCCATAGAAAATAAAACCAACTTTTCCCGAGTTTTCAAAGTCAAAATTTCGAAAAAAAAAAATCTCACAACAATCCAGTTTTGGAGTTTGGATCCACTTTATAGCAGTATCAATCAACTTTTCAGTTAATCAACGTTTTTTACAACCAAAATTAAGATACTTAAGTTATGTGAAAAAACACAACACTGAACAAACCTTAAACCAAAAATTACAAAATTACTAGTTCTTAAAAAACAGGTTCTGCCATAGAAAATAAACCCAACTCTTCCCGAGTTTTTAAAGTCTAAATTTCGTAATAAATACCTCACAAAAATCAACATTTTTGCATTTCAAATCTGTATATTTCCCAGACGGTAAAGCAAAAACAAAAAGGGTTTGGAACCAAAACCACACAGAGTTTGGATCCACTTGATAGCAGTATGAATAAACTTTTCAGATAAACAAAGTTCTTTACAACCAGGTCTAAGATAACTAGGTTATGTGAACAAAACAAACCTCAACCTCAAAATCAAAATTTCGAAAAAAAAAAAAAATCTAACATCAATCAACATTTTTGCATTTCAAAGCTTTACCCAGACGGTAGTCCAAAACCACACAGTTTGGATCCATTTTATAGCAGTATCAATCAACTTTTCAGATAATCAAAGTTTTTTACAAGCAAAATTAAGATACTTAAGTTATGTGAAAAAACAAACCACAACCCCTGAAAAAACCTTAAACTAAAAATTACAAAATTGCTAGTTCTTAAAAAACAAGTTCTGCCATAGAAAATAAAACAAACTTTTCCCGAGTTTTTAAAGTCAAAATTTCGAAAAAAAAATCTCACAACAATCCACATTTTTGCATTTTAAAGCTTTTCGAGACGGTAGGCCAAAACCACTCAGAGTTTGGATCCATTTTATAGCAGTATCAATCAACTTTTCAGATAATCAAAGTTTTTTACAACCACAGTTAAGATACTTAAGTTATGTGAAAAAACAAACCGAAACCTCTGAAAAAACCTTAAACTA
>NW_022997954.1:0-1417 GCF_900245975.1 Drosophila guanche | reverse complement strand
TGAGATTTTTTTTTTTTTTTCGAAATTTTGACTTTAAAAACTCGGGAAAAGTCGCTTTTATTTTCTATGGCAGATCTTGTTTTTTAAGAACTAGCAATTTTGTAATTTTTAGTTTAAGGTTTTTTCAGAGGTTGCGTTTTGTTTTTTCACATAACTTAAGTAAATTAATTGTGGTTGTTAAAAACTTTGATTATCTGAAAAGTTGATTGATACTGCTAAAAAATGGATCCAAACTCTGTGTGGTTTTGGCCTACCGTCTGGGTAAATCTTTGTAATGCAAAATTGTTGATTGTTGTGAGATTTTTTTTTTTCGAAATTTTGACTTTAAAAACTCGGGAAAAGTCGGGTTTACTTTCTATGGCAGAACTTGTTTTTTCAAGAACTTATTAATGATGTAATTTTTAGTTTAAGGTTTTTTCAGAGGTTGCTGTTTCTTTTTTCACATAACTTAAGTATCTTAATTGTGGTTGTAAAAAAACTTTAATTATCTGAAAAGTTGATTGATACTGCTATAAAATGGATACAAACTCTGTGTGGTTTTGGCCTACCGTCTGGGTAAAGCTTTGTAATGCAAAATTGTTGATTGTTGTGAGATTTTTTTTTCCAAATTTTGACTTTAAAACTCGGGAAAAGTCGGGTTTATTTTCTATGGCAGAACTTGTTTTTTAGGAACTTATTAAGGATGTCATTTTTAGTTTAAGGTTTTTTCAGAGGTTGCTGTTTGTTTTTTCATAACTTAAGTATATTTGATCTGGTAGCAAAAAACTTTCATTATCTGAAAAGTTGATTGATACTGCTAAAAAATGGATCCAAACTGTTTGTGGAGTTGGCCTACCGCCTGGGTAAGGATTTGAAATGCAAAAATGTTGATTGATGTGAGATTTTTTGTTCGATATTCTTACTTTAAAAACTCGGGCAAAAGTCGGGTTTATTTTCTATGGCAGAAGTTGTTTTTTAGGAACTTATTAAGGATGTCATTTCTAGTTTAAGGTTTTTTCAGAGGTTGCGTTTTGTTTTTTCACATAACTTAAATATCTTAATTTTGGTTGTAAAAAACTTTAATTATCTGAAAAGTTGATTGATACTGCTATAAAATGGATCCAAACTCTGTGTGGTTTTGGCCTACCGTCTCGGTAAACCTTTGTAATGCAAAATTGTAAATTGTTGATTGTTGTGAGATTTTTTCAGAGGTTGCGGTTTGTTTATCTTAATTTTGGTTGTAAAAAACTTCGATTATCTGAAAAGTTGATTGATACTGCTATAAAATGGATACAAACTCTGTGTGGTTTTGGCCTACCGTCTGGGTAAAGCTTTGTAATGCAAAATTCTTGATTGTTGTGAGATTTTTTTTTCCAAATTTTGACTTTAAAAACTCGGGAAAAGTCGGGTTTATTTTCTATGGCAGAACTTGTTTTTT
>NW_022997953.1:0-1417 GCF_900245975.1 Drosophila guanche | reverse complement strand
CTGAAAAAACTGATTAAAAAAAAAAAATCTCACAACAATCAACATTTTTGCATTTCAAAGCTTTACCCAGACGGTAGGCCAAAACCACATAGAGTTTGGATTCATTTTATAGCAGTATCAATAAACTTTTCAGATAATCAAAGTTTTTTACAACCAGATCTAAGATACTTAAGTTATGTGAAAAAACAAACCGCAAAGTCTGAAAAAACCTTAAACTAAAAATTACTTCCTTAATAAGTTCTTAAAAAACAAGTTCTGCCATAGAAAATAAACCCGACTTTTCACGAGTTTTTAAAGTAAAAATTTCGAAAACAAAAAATCTCACAATAATCAACATTTTTGCATTTCAAAGCTTTACCCAGACGGTAGGCCAAAACCACACAGAGTTTGGATCCATTTTATAGCAGTATTAATCATCTTTTCACATAATCAAAGTTTTTTGCAACCAGATCTAAGATACTTGAGTTATGTGAAAAATTAATCTAAAAATTTCTTCCTTAATAAGTTCTTAAAAAACAAGTTCTGGCATAGAAAATAAACCCGACTTTTTCCGAGTTTTTAAAGACAAAAAATCTGTAAAAAATACCTCACAAAAATCAACATTTTTGCATTTCAAAGCTTTACCCAAAACCACACAGAGTTTGGATCCATTTTATAGCAGAATCAATCAACTTTTCAGATAATTAAAGTTTTTTGCAATCAGATCTAAGATACTTAAGTTATGTAAAAAAAACAAGCCGCAACCTCTGAAAAAACCTTAAACTAAAAATTACTTCCTTAATAAGTTCTTAAAAAACAAGTTCTGCCACAGAAATTAAACCCGACTTTTCCCGAGTTTTTAAAGTCAAAAATTCGTACAAAATACCTCAGAAAAATAAATATTTTTGCATTTCAAAGATTTACCCAGATGGTAGGCCAAAACCACACAGAATTTGGATCCATTTTATAGCAGTATCAATCAACTTTTCAGATAATCAAAGTTTTTTGCAACCAGATCTAAGATACTTGAGTTATGTGAAAAAAAAAACCGCAACCTCTGAAAAAAAATTAATCTTAAAATTTTCTTCCTTAATAAGTTCTTAAAAAACAAGTTCTGGCATAGAAAATAAACCCGAATTTTCCCGAGTTTTTAAAGTCAAAAATTCGTAAAAAATACCTCACAAAAATCAACATTTTTGCATTTCAAAGCTTTACCCAAAACCACACAGAGTTTGGATCCATTTATTCTGGACGTTGATATGCAATGACTGCACCATCAAGTGGCCCATGCGACACCAAGCCAAAGCCTGTTACGCGCGGAACCTAGCAGAACGCAGCCCTCCTCCCGCCCAACCGACCGAGGGGCGCTGCCGCATGACGCGCGGCGCGATTAACCGAACCGGTCGCGAGCATGCAGGAAAGATAGATGTTAGGCTAA
>NW_022997952.1:0-1418 GCF_900245975.1 Drosophila guanche | reverse complement strand
ACTCTGTGTGGTTTTGGCCTACCGTCTGGGTAAAGCTTTGAAATGCAAAAATGTTGATTTTTGTGAGGTATTTTGTACGAAATTTTGGCTTTAAAAACTCAGGAAAAGTCGGGTTTATTTTCTATGCCAGAACTTGTTTTTTAAGAACTTATTAAGGAAGTAATTTTAAGTTTAAGGTTTTTTCAGAGGTTGCGGTTTGGTTTTTCACATAACTTAAGTATCTAAGATCTGGTTGCTAAAAACTTTGATTATCTGAAAAGTTAATTGATTATGCTATAAAATGGATCCAAACTCCGTGTGGTTTTGGCCTACCGTCTGGGTAAAGCTTCAAAATGCAAAAATGTTGATTGTTGTGAGATATTTTTTCTTCGAAATTTTGACTTTAAAAACTTGGGAAAAGTCGGGTTTATTTTCTATGCCAGAACTTTTTTTTAAGAACTTATTGAGGAATTTATTTTAAGTTAAGGGTTTTTTCAGAGATTGCGGTTTGTTTTTTTTTCACATAACTTAAGTATCTTAGATCTGGTTGTAAAAAACTTTGATTATCTGAAAAGTTGATTGATACTGATATAAAATGGATCCAAACTGTTTGTGGTTTTGGCCTACCGTCTGTGTAAAGCTATGAAATGCAAAAATGTTGATTGTTGTAAGATTTTTTGTTTTCGAAATTTTGACTTTAAAAACTCGGGAAAAGTCGGGTTTATTTTCTATGCCAGAACTTGTTTTTTAAGAACTTATAAAGGAAGTTATTTTAAGTTTAAGGTTTTTTCAGAGGTTGCGGTTTGTTTTTTCACATAACTTAAGTATCTAAGATCTGAATGCAAAAAACTTTGATTATCTGAAAAGTTGTTTAATACTGCTATAAAATGGATCCAAACTCTGTGTGGTTTTGGCCTACCGTCTGGGTAAAGCTTTCAAATGCAAAAATTTTGATTGTTGTGAGGTTTTTTGTTTTCGAAATTTTGACTTTAAAAACTCGGGAAAAGTCGGGTTTATTTTCTATGCCAGAACTTGTTTTTTAAGAACTTATTAAGGAAGTAATTTTAAGTTTAAGGTTTTTTCAGAGGTTGCGGTTTGTTTTTTCACATAACTTAAGTATCTTAATTTAGGTTGTAAAAAACTTTGATTATCTGAAAAGTTGATTGCTACTGGTATAAAATGGACCCAAACTTTGTGTGGTTTTGGCCTACCGTCTCGGAAAAGCTTTAAAATGCAAAAATGTGGATTGTTGTGAGATTTTTTTTTCGATATTTTTACTTTTTTAAGAAGTTGCGGTTTGTTTTCTCACATAACTTAAGTATCTTAATTTTCGTTGTAAAAAACTTTGATTATCTGAAAAGTTGATTGATACTGCTATAAAATGGATCCAAACTCTGTGTGGTTTTGGCCTACCGTCTCGGAAAAGCTTTGAAATTCAA
>NW_022997951.1:0-1419 GCF_900245975.1 Drosophila guanche | reverse complement strand
TATTTTCTATGGCAGAACTTATTTTTTAAGAACTAGCAATTTTGTAATTTTTAGTTTAAGGTTTTTTCAGAGGTTTCGGTTTATTTTTCACATAACTTAAGTATCTTAATTTTGGTTGTAAAAAACTTTGATTATCTGAAAAGTTGATTGATACTTCTATAACATGGATCCAAACTCTGTGTGGTTTTGGCGTACCGCCAGGGTAAGGATTTGTAATGCAAAATTGTTGATTGTTGTGAGATTTTTTTTTCCAAATTTTGACTTTAAAAACTCGGGAAAAGTCGGGTTTATTTTCTATGGCAGAATTTGTTTTTTAAGAACTTATTAAGGAAGTAATTTTAAGTTTCAGTTTTTTTCTGAGGTTGCGGTTTTTTTTTACATAACTTAAGTATCTTAATTTTGGTTGTAAAAAACTTTGATTACTTGAAAAGTCGCTTTTATTTTCTATGGCAGATCTTGTTTTTTAAGAACTAGCAATTTTGTAATTTTTAGTTTAAGGTTTTTTCAGAGGTTGCTGTTTGTTTTTTCACATAACTTAAGTATCTTAATTGTGGTTGTAAAAAACTTTGATTTACTTGAAAAGTTGATTGATACGTCTATAACATTGATCCAAACTCTGTGTGGTTTTGGCGTACCGCCTGGGTAAGGATTTGAAATGCAAAAATGTTGATTGATGTGAGATTTTTTTTTTCGANAACTTAAGTATCTTAATTGTGGTTGTAAAAAACTTTGATTTACTTGAAAAGTTGATTGATACGTCTATAACATTGATCCAAACTCTGTGTGGTTTTGGCGTACCGCCTGGGTAAGGATTTGAAATGCAAAAATGTTGATTGATGTGAGATTTTTTTTTTTCGAAATTTTGACTTTAAAAGCTCGTGAAAAGTCGGTCATATTTTCTATGGCAGATCTTGTTTTTTAAGAACTAGCAATTTTGTAATTTTTAGTTTAAGGTTTTTTCAGAGGTTGCGTTTTGTTTTTTCACATAACTTAAGTATCCTAATTTTGGTTGTAAAAAACTTTGATTATCTGAAAATTTGATTGATACTGCTATAAAATGGATCCAAACTCTGTGTGGTTTTGGCCTACCGTCTTGGTAAAGCTTTGTAATGCAAAATTGTTGATTGTTGTGAGATTTTTTGTGTTCGAAATTTTTACTTTACAAGCTCGGGAAAAGTCGCTTTTATTTTCTATGGCAGATCTCTTTTTTTAAGAACTAGCAATTTTGTAATTTTTAGTTTAAGGTTTTTTCAGAGGTTGCGGTTTGTTTTTTCACATAACTTAAGTATTTTAATTTTGGTTGTAAAAAACTTTGATTATCTGAAAAGTTGATTGATACGTCTATAACATGGATCCAAACTCTGTGTGGTTTTGGCGTACCGCCTGGGTAAGGATTTGAAATGCAAAAATGTTGATTGA
>NW_022997950.1:0-1420 GCF_900245975.1 Drosophila guanche | reverse complement strand
GTCATATCTATCAGATAAATAAATTGGGATCCGATTGGATCATTATTATAGCCAGAAAGAAGAAATTAATTAGCAGTGGCTAAACCCACACTGTCCTGCAGCTTTTGTTGTTCTTTTCACATTCTCTCATTCACACTCTGCTTCACTCGGCCTCTGCCTCTGCCGACTTTAAACCACCCCCCCGCCCCCCCCCACCCACACAACTTATATTTGTTTTATACCCGGTACTCGAAGAGTAAATAGGGTATATTGTATTTGTGCACAAAGTTAATGTATGTAACACACAGAAGGAATCGTTTCCGACCCCATAAAGTGTATATATTCTTGGTCACCATCAATAGCCGAGTCGATTGAGCCCTGTCTGTCTGTCCGTCTGTCCGTCCGTCTGTCCGTCTGTCCGTCCGTATTGTCGAGCACCTGAATCTCAGAGACTATAAAAGCTAGAGCCACCAAATTTTGCATCCAGACTTCTGTATGCTCACACTGTTACAAGTGTATTTCAAAATATGTGTCCCGCCCCATCCGCCCCCGCAAAAGGGCGAAAACCTCCCAAATCTACAATTTTAAAGATAGAAGAAAACTAAAAACGCCATTCTGTAGGGAATGCACACCCCCCCCTCACGTAGCTTATATTTTTTTTATACCCGGTACTCGAAGAGTAAATAGGGTATATTGTATTTGTGCACAAAGTTAATGTATGTAACACACAGAAGGAATCGTTTCCGACCCCATAAAGTGTATATATTCTTGATCACCATCAATAGCCGAGTCGATTGAGCCCTGTCCGTCCGTCTGTCCTTCCGTCTGTCCATCCGTCTTGTTGAGCACCTGAATCTCAGAGACTATAAAAGCTAGAGCCACCAAATTATGCATCCAGACTTCTGTATGCTCACACTGTTACAAGTGTATTTAAAAAATGTGCCCCGCCCCCTTCCGCCCCCGCAAAAGAGCGAAAACCTCCCAAAATCTACAGTTTTAAAGATAGAAGAAAACTAAAAACGCCATTCTGTAGGGAATGGCCATATGTATCAGATCATTAATTTTGGATCCGATTGGATTATTATTATAGCCAGAAAGAAGAAATTAATTAGCAGTGGCTAAACCCACACTGTCCTGCAGCTTTTGTTGTTCTTTTCACATTCTCTCATTCACACTCTGCTTCACTCGGCCTCTGCCTCTGCCGACTTTAAACCACCCACTCCCCCCCCACCCCCCCACCCACACAGCTTATATTTGTTTTATACCCGGTACTCGAAGAGTAAATAGGGTATATTGTATTTGTGCACAAAGTTAATGTATGTAACACACAGAAGGAATCGTTTCCGACCCCATAAAGTGTATATATTCTTGGTCACCATCAATAGCCGAGTCGATTGAGCCCTGTCCGTCTGTCCGTCTGTCCGTGCGTCTGTCCGTCCGT
>NW_022997949.1:0-1420 GCF_900245975.1 Drosophila guanche | reverse complement strand
TAAAGTCAAAATGTCGTGAAAAATACCACACAAAAATCAAAATTTTTGCATTTCAAAGATTTAACCAGACGGTAGGCCACAACCACACACAGTCTGGATCCATTTTATAGCAGTATCAATAAACTTTTCAGATAATCAAAGTTTTTTGCAACCAGATCTAAGATACTTAAGTTATGTGAAAAAACAAACCGCAACCTCTAAAAAAACCCTAAACAAAAAAGTAAAAACTTTGAAAATTCTTAAAAGAAAAGTTCTGCAATAGAAAATTAACCCGACTGTTCCCGAATTTGTAAAGTCAAAATGTCGTGAAAAATACCTCACAAAAATCAACATTTTTGCATATCAAAGCTTTACCCAGACGGTAGGCGAAAACCACACACAGTTTGGATCAATTTTTTAGCAGTATCAATAAACTTTATAGATAATCAAAGTTTTTTGCAACCAGATCTAAGATACTTAAGTTATGTGAAAAAACAAACCGCGAGTTTTTAAAGTCAATATTTCGACAATAAAAATCTCACAACAACCAACATTTTTGAATTTCAAAGCTTTACCCAGACGGTAGGCCAAAACCACACACAGTTTGGATCAATTTGTTTTTTTTTTAATCAAAGTTTTTTGGAACCAGATCTAAGATACTTAAGTAATGTGAAAAAACAAACCGCACTCTCTGAAAAAACCTTAAACAAAAAAGTACAAACTTTGAAAATTCTTAAAAGAAAAGTTCTGCCATAGAAAATAAACCCGACTGTTCTCGAATTTGTAAAGTCAAAATGTCATGAAAAATACCTCACAAAAATCAACATTTTTGCATTTCAAAGCTTTAACCAGACGGTAGGCCACAACCACACACAGTTTGGATCCATTTTATAGCAGTATGAATCAACTTTACAGATAATCAAAGTTTTTTGCAACCAGATCTAAGATACTTAAGTAATGTGAAAAAAAACCGCTACTTCTAAAAAAAACCTTAAATTAACAATTACATCTTTAATAAGTTCCTAAAAAAAGTTCTGCCATAGAAAATAACCCGACTTTTCCCGAGTTTTTAAATTCAAAATTTCGTAAAAAATACCTCACAAAAATCAACATTTTTGCATTTCAAAGCTTTCCCAGACGGTAGGCCAAAACCACACACAGTTTAAATCAATTTTTTAGCAGTATCAATCAACTTTTCAGATAATCAAAGTTTTTTGCAACCAGATCAAACCGCAAGCTCTGAAAAAACCTTAAACAAAAAAGTAAAAACTTTGAAAATTCTTAAAAGAAAAGTTCTGCCATAGAAAATAAAGCCGACTGTTCCCGAGTTTTTAAAGTCAATATTTCGACAATAAAAATCTCACAACAACCAACATTTTTGAATTTCAAAGCTTTACCCAGACGGTAGGCCAAAACCACACACAGTTTGGATCAATTTTTT
>NW_022997948.1:0-1420 GCF_900245975.1 Drosophila guanche | reverse complement strand
ATCTTAGATCTGGTTGTAAAGATTTTTGATTATCTGAAAAGTTGATTGATGCTGCTATGAAGTGGATCCAAACTGTGTGTGGTTTTGGTCTACCGTCTTGGAAAAGCTTTGAAATGCTAAAATGTTGATTGTTGTGAGATTTTATTTTATCGAAATTTTGACTTTAAAAACTCGGGAAAAGTCGGGTTTGTTTTCTATGTCAGAACTTGTTTTTTAAGAACTTATTAAGGATGTAATTTTTAGTTTAAGGTTTTTTCAGAGGTTGGGGTTTGTTTTTCCACATAACTTAAGTATCTTAATGTTTGTTGTAAAAAACTTTGATTATCTGAAAAGTTGATTGATACTGCTATAAAATGGATCCAAACTCTGTGTGGTTTTGGTCTACCGTCTTGGAAAAGCTTTGAAATGCTAAAATGTAGATTGTTGTGAGATTTTATTTAATCGAAATTTTGACTTTAAAAACTCGGGAAAAGTCGGGTTTATTTTCTATGGCAGAACTAGTTTTTTAAGAACTTATTAAGGATGTAATTTTTAGCTTAAGGGTTTTTCAGAGGTTGCGGTTTGTTTTTTCACATAACTTAAGTATCTTAGATCTGGTTGTAAAGATGTTTGATTATCTGAAAAGTTGATTGATGCTGCTATGAAGTGGATCCAAACTGTGTGTGGTTTTGGTCTACCGTCTTGGAAAAGCTTTGAAATGCTAAAATGTTGATTGTTGTGAGATTTTATTTTATCGAAATTTTGACTTTAAAAACTCGGGAAAAGTCGGGTTTATTTTCTATGGCAGAACTTGTTTTTTAAGAACTTATTAAGGATGTAATTTTTAGTTTAAGGTTTTTTCAGAGGTTGGGGTTTGTTTTTTCACATAACTTAAGTATCTTAATTTTGGTTGTAAAATACTTTGATTATCTGAAAAGTTGATTGATGCTGCTATGAAGTGGATCCAAACTGTGTGTGGTTTTGGCTTACCGTCTCGGAGAGGCTTTGAAATGCAATAATGATGATTGTTGTGAGATTTTTAGTTTTTTTTGTTCAAATTTTTGACTTTAAAAATTCGGGAAAAGTCAGGTTTATTTTTTATGGCAGAACTAGTTTTTAAAGAACTTATTAAGGATGTAATTTTTAGCTTAAGGTTTTTTCAGAGGTTGCGGTTTGTTTTTTCACATAACTTAAGTATCTTAGATCTGGTTGTAAAGATTTTTGATTATCTGAAAAGTTGAATGATGCTGCTATGAAGTGGATCCAAACTGTGTGTGGTTTTGGTCTACCGTCTTGGAAAAGCTTTGAAATGCTAAAATGTTGATTGTTGTGAGATTTTATTTTATCGAAATTTTGACTTTAAAAACTCGGGAAAAGTCGGGTTTGTTTTCTATGGCAGAACTTGTTTTTTAAGAACTTATTAAGGATGTAATTTTTAGTT
>NW_022997947.1:0-1421 GCF_900245975.1 Drosophila guanche | reverse complement strand
GGTTTATTTTCTATGGCAGAACGTGTTTTTTAGGAACTAGCAATTTTGTAATTTTTAGTTTACGGTTTTTTCAGAGGTTGCGGTTTGTTTTTTCACATAACTTAAGTATCTAAGATCTGGTTGCAAAACACTGATTATCAGAAAAGTTGATTGATTCTACTATAAAATGGATCAAATTTCTGTGTGGTTTTGGCCTACCGTCTGGGTAAAGCTTTGAAATGCAAAAATGTTGATTTTTGTGAGGTATTTTGTACGATATTTTGACTTAAAAAACTCGGGTTTTTTTTCTATGGCAGAACTTGTTTTTTAAGAACTTATTAAGGAAGTAGTTTTAAGTTTAAGGTTTTTTCAGAGGTTGCGGTTTGTTTTTTCACATAACTTAAGTATCTTAATTTTCGTTGTAAAAAATCTTGATTATCTGAAAAGTTGATTGATTCTACCATAAAATGGATCCAAACTCTATGTGGTTTTGGCCTACCCTCTGGGTAAAGCTTTGAAATGCAAAAATGTTGATTTTTGTGTGGTTTATTTTACGAATTTTTGACTTTAAAAACTCGGGAAAAGTCGGGTTTATTTTCTATGGCAGAACTTGTTTTTTAAGAACTTATTAAGGAAGTAATTTTAAGTTTAAGGTTTTTTCAGAGGTTGCGGTTTGTTTTTTCACATAACTTAAGTATCTTAATTTTGGTTGTAAAAAACTTTGATTATCTGAAAAGTTGATTGATTCTACTATAAAATTGATCCAAAGTCTATGTGGTTTTGGCCTGCCGTCTCGGAAAAGCTTTAAAATGCAAAAATGTTGATTGTTGTGAGTATTTTATTGTCAAAATTTTGACTTTAAAAACTCGGGAAAAGTGGGGTTATTTTCTATTGCAGAACTTGTTTTTTAGGAACTTATTAAGGATGTAATTTTTAGTTTAAGGTTTTTTCAGAGGTTGCGGTTTGTTTTTTTACATAACCTAAGTATCTTAGATCTGGTTGCAAAAGACTTTGATTATCTGAAAAGTTGATTGATACTGCTATAAAATGGATCCAAACTCTGTGTGGTTTTGGCCTACCGTCTCGGAAAAGCTTTGAAATGCAAAAATGTGGATTGTTGTGAGATTTTTTTTCGAAATTTTTACTTTAAAAACTCGGGAGAAGTCGGTTTTTTTTCTATGCCAGAACTTGTTTTTTAAGAACTAGCATTTTTGTAATTTTTAGTTTAAGGTTTTTTCAGAGTTTGCGGTTTGTTTTTTCACATAACTTACGTATCTAAGATCTGGTTGCAAAAAACTTTGATTATCAGAAAAGCTGATTGATTCTGCTATAAAATGGATCCGAACTCTGTGTGATTTTGGCCTACCGTCTGGGTAAAGCTTTGAAATGCAAAAATGTTGATTTTTGTGAGGTATTTTGTACGAAATTTTGACTTTAAAAAC
>NW_022997946.1:0-1421 GCF_900245975.1 Drosophila guanche | reverse complement strand
GCAGAACTTGTTTTTTAAGAACTTATTAAGGAAGTAATTTTAAGTTTAGGGTTTTTTCAGAGGTTGCGGTTTGTTTTTTCACATAACTTAAGTATCTTAGATCTGGTTGCAAAAAACTTTGATTATCTGAAAAGTTGATTGATACTGCTGTAAAATGGATCCAAACTGTTTGTTGTTTTGGCCTACCGTCTGGGTAAAGCTTTGAAATGCAAAATGTTGATTGATGTGAGATTTTTTTTTTTCGAAATTTTGACTTTAAAAACTCGGGAAAAGTCGGGTTTATTTTCTATGGCAGAACTTGTTTTTTAGGAACTTATTAAGGATGTAATTTTAGTTTAAGGTTTGTTCAGAGGTTGCGGTTTGTTTTTTTACATAACTTAAGTATCTTAGATCTGGTTGCAAAAAACTTTGATTATCTGAAAAGTTGATTGATACTGCTATAAAATGGATCCAAACTCTGTGTGGTTTTGGCCTTCTGTTTCGGAAAAGCTTTGAAATGCAAAAATGTGAATTGATGTGAAATTTTTTTTTTTCGAAATTTTGACTTCAAAAACTCGGGAAAAGTCGGGATTATTTTCTATGGCAGAACTTGTTTTTTAGGAACTGATTAAGGATGTAATTTTAGTTTAAGGTTTCTTCAAAGGTTGCGGTTTGTTTTTTCACATAACTTAAGTATCTTAGATCGGGTTGCAAAAACCTTTGATTATCTGAAAAGTTGATTGATACTGCTATAAAATGGATCCAAACTCTGTGTGGTTTTGGCCTACCGTCTCGGAAAAGCTTTGAAATGCAAAAATGTGGACAGTTGTGAGATTTTTTTTTCGAAATTTTTTCTTTAAAAACTTAGGAAAAGTCGGGTTTATTTTCTATGCCAGAACTTGGTTTTTAAGAACTTATTAAGGAAGTTATTTTTAGGTTTTTTCAGAGGTTGCGGTTTGTTTTTTCACATAACTTAAGTATCTAAGATCCGGTTGCAAAAAACTTTGATTATCAGAAAAGTTGATTGATTCTGCTATAAAATGGATCCAAACTCTTTGCGGTTTTGGCCTACCGTCTGGGTAAAGCTTTGAAATGCAAAAATGTTGATTTTTGTGAGGTATTTTGTACGAAATTTTGACTTTAAAAACTTGGAAAAAGTCGGTTTTATTTTCTATGGCAGAACTTGTTTTTTAAGAACTTATTAAGGAAGTAATTCTAAGCTTAAGGTTTTTTCAGAGGTTGAGGTTTGTTTTTTCACATAACTTAAGTATCTTAATTTTGGTTGTAAAAAACTTTGATTATCTGAAAAGTTGATTGAAACTGCTATAAAATGGATCCAAACTCTGTGTGGTTTTGGCCTACCGTCTGGGTAAAGATTTAAAATGCAAAAATGTTGATTGTTTTGAGATTTTTTTTTTCCCCAAATTTTGACTTTAAGAACT
>NW_022997945.1:0-1421 GCF_900245975.1 Drosophila guanche | reverse complement strand
ACAAACACTTCAATATTATTCGTATATAGTAACAATTATATACATATCAAACAATATAAAGTATCAGACATTGCCATCTAGGTATTTTCCCCATATCATATGTAAGGACAAATTTTAAATTGTTCATCATATGAAATATACCAAGCACGACACCACTCCCTACAGAGGTTTTTTGCCACTGCTTCCGCAAATCGGGTGCCTCTTAGTAGTAATTTGTTCTCGTATTTTAATACAAGAAACACACAAACACTTCAATATTATTCGTATATAGTAACAATTATATACATATCAAACAATATAAAGTATCAGACATTGCCATCTAGGTATTTTCCCCATATCATATGTAAGGACAAATTTTAAATTTTTCATCATATGAAATATAGCAAGCACGACACCACTCCCTATAGAGGTTTTTTGCCACGGCTTCCGCAAATCGGGTGCCTTCAATAGGGAGTGCCTCTTAGTAGTCATTTGTTCTCGTATTTTAATAAAAGAAACACGCAAACACTTTAATATTATTCGTATATAGTAACAACTATACACATATCCAACCAAATAAAGTATCAGACATTGCAGGCTAGGTATTTTCCCCATATCATATGTATGGACAAATTTTAAATTGTTCATCATATGAAATATACCAAGCACGACACCACTCCCTATAGAGGTTTTCTGCCACGGCTTCCGCAAATCGGGTGATTACAATCGAGAGTGCCCCATAACAGTCATTTGTTCTCGTATTTTAATACAAGAAACACACAAACACTTCAATATTATTCATATATAGTAACAATTATAAACATATCCAACCAAATAAAGTATCAGTATATAAGGACAAATTTTAAGTTTTTCATCATATGAAATATACCAAGCACGACACCACTTCCTATAGAGGTTTTTTGCCACGGCTTCCGCAAATCGGGTGCCTTCAATAGGGAGTGCCTCTTAGTAGTCATTTTTTCTAGTATTTTAGTACAAGAAACACACAAACACTTCAATATTATTCGTTTATAGTAACAATTATACACATATCCAACCAAATAAAGTATCAGACATTGCCATCTAGGTATTTTCCCCATACCATATGTAAGGACAAATTTTAAATTGTTCATCATATGAAATATACCAAGCACGACACCACTCCCTATAGAGGTTTTCTGCCACGGCTTCCGCAAATCGGGTGATTACAATCGAGAGTGCCCCATAACAGTCATTTGTTCTCGTATTTTAATACAAGAAACACACAAACACTTCAATATTATTCATATAAAGTAACAATTATATACATATCCATCCAAATAAAGTATCAGACATTGCCATCTAGGTATTTCCCCATATCATATGAAATATACCAAGCACGACACCACTCCCTATAAAGGTTTTCTGACACGGCTTCCGCAAATCTGGTGATTACAATCGAG
>NW_022997944.1:0-1421 GCF_900245975.1 Drosophila guanche | reverse complement strand
AAAATTCTTAAAAGAAAAGTTCTGCCATAGAAAATAAACCCGACTTTTCCCGAATTTCTAAAGTCAAAATTTCGTACAAAATACCTCACAAAAATCAACATTTTTGCATTTCACAGCTTTACCCAGACGGTAGGCCAAAACCACACAAAGTTTAGATCCATTTTATAGCAGTATCAATCAACTTTTCAGATAATCAAAGTGTTTTGCAACCAGATCTACGATACTTAAGCTATGTGAAAAAACAAATCACTACCTCTCAAAATACCTTAAACTTAAAATGACATCCTTAATAAGTTCTTAAAAAACAATTTCAGAAATAGAAAATAAACCCGACTTTTCCCAAGTTTTTAAAGTCAAAATTTCGAAAAAAAAAAAAAATCTCACAACAATCAACATTTGTGCATTTCAAAGCTTTACCCAGACGGTAGGCCAAAACCACACAGATTTTGGATCCACTTTATAGCAGTATCAATCAACTTTTCAGATAATCAACGTTTTTTGCAACCAGATCTAAGATACTTACACTATGTGAAAAATCAAATCGCTACCTCTGAAAAAACCTTAAACAAAAAATTACTTTCTTAATTAATTCTTTAAAAAAAAGTTCTGCCGTAGAAAATAAAGCCGACACTTCCCGAGTTTTTTTTTGCATTTCAAAGCTTTACCCAGACGGTAGGCCAAAACCACACAGAGTTTGGATCCATTTTATAGCAGTATCAATCAACTTTTCAGATAATCAAAGTTCTTTACAACCAGGTCTAAGATACTTAAGTTATGTGAAAAAACAAACCGGTACTTCTAAAACACCTTAAACAAAAAAGTACAAACTTTGAAAATTCTTAAAAGAAATGTTCTGCCATAGAAAATAAACTCGACTTTACCCGAATTTTAAAAGTCAAAATTTCGTAAAAAATACCTCACAACAATCAACATTTTTGCATTTCAAAGCTTTACCCAGACGGTAGGCCAAAACCACACAGAGTTTGGATCCATTTTATCGCAGTATCAATCAACTTTTCAGATAATCAAAGTTTTTTGCGACCAGATCTAAGATACTTAAGCTATGTGAAACAACAAATCGCTACCTCTGAAAAAAACCTTAAACAAAAAATTACTTTCTTAATTAATTCTTAAAAAAAAAGTTCTGCCATAGAAAATAAACCCGACTCTTCCCGAGTTTTTACAGTAAACATTTCATAAAAAATACCTAACAAAAATCAACATTGTTGGATTTCAAAACTTTACCCAGACGGTAGGCCAAAACCACACAGAGTTTGGATCCATTTTATAGCAGTATCAATCAACTTTTCAGATAATCAAAGTTTTTTGCAACCAGATCTAAGATACTTAAGCTATGTGAAAAAACAAATCGCTACCTCTGAAAAAAACCTTAAACAAAAAATTACTTTCTTAATTAATTC
>NW_022997943.1:0-1421 GCF_900245975.1 Drosophila guanche | reverse complement strand
CTAAGATACTTAAGTTATGTGAAAAAACAAACCGCAAAGTCTGAAAAAACCTTAAACTAAAAATTACTTCCTTAATAAGTTATTAAAAAACAAGTTCTGCCATAGAAAATAAACCCGACTTTTCCCGAGTTTTTAAAGTACAAATTTCGAAAAAAAAAATCTTACAACAATCCACATTTTTGCATTTCAAAGCTTTACCCAGACGGTAGGCCAAAACCACACAGAGTTTGGATCCATTCTATAGCAGTATCAATCAACTTTTCAGATAATCAAAGTTTTTTACAACCAAAATTAAGATACTTAAGTTATTTGAGAAAACAAACCGCAACCTCTGAAAAAACCTCAAACTAAAAATTGCTTCCTTAATAAGTTCTTAAAAAACAAGTTCTGCCATAGAAAATAAACCCGACTTTACCCGAGTTCTTAAAGTAAAAATTTCGAAAACAAAAAATCTCGCAACAATCAACATTTTTGCATTTCAAAGCTTTACCCAGACGGTAGGCCAAAACCACACAGAGTTTGGATCCATTTTATAGCAGTATCAATCAACTTTTCAGATAATCAAAGTTATTTGCAACCAGATCTAAGATACTTAAGTTATGTGAAAAAACAAACCGCAAAGTCTGAAAAAACCTTAAACTAAAAATTACTTCCTTAATAAGTTATTAAAAAACAAGTTCTGCCATAGAAAATAAACCCGACTTTTCCCGAGTTTTTAAAGTACAAATTTCGAAAAAAAAAATCTTACAACAATCCACATTTTTGCATTTCAAAGCTTTTCTGAGACGGTAGGCCAAAACCACATAGAGTTTGGATCCATTTTATAGCAGTATCAATCAACTATTCAGATAATCAAAGTTTTTTACAACCAAAATTAAGATACTTAAGTTATATGAGAAAACAAACCGCAACCTCTGAAAAAACCTTAAACTAAAAGTTACTTCCTTAATAAGTTCTTAAAAAACAATTTCTGCCATAGAAAATAAACCCGACTTTTCCCGAGTTTTTAAAGTAAAAATTTCGAAAACAAAAAATCTCACAACAATCAACATTTTTGCATTTCAAAGCTTTACCCAGACGGTAGGCCAAAACCACACAGAGTTTGGATCCATTCTATAGCAGAATCAATCAACTTTTCAGATAATCAAAGTTTTTTGCAATCAGATCTAAGATACTTAAGTTATGTGAAAAAACCGCAACCTCTGAAAACCCCTTAAACTACAAATTACAAAATTGATAGTTCTTAAAAAACAAGTTCTGCCATAGAAAACAAAACCGACTTTTCCCGAGTTTTTAAAGTCAAAAATTCGTAAAAAATACCTCACAAAAATCAACATATTTGCAATTCAAAGCTTAACCGAGACGGTAGGCCAAAACCACACAGAGTTTGAATCCATTTTATAGTAGAATCAATCAACTTT
>NW_022997942.1:0-1421 GCF_900245975.1 Drosophila guanche | reverse complement strand
GGTCTACCGTCTTGGAAAAGCTTTGAAATGCTAAAATGTTGATTTTTGTGAGATATTATTTTATCAAAATGTTGACTTTCAAATCTCGGGAAAAAGTCGGGTTTATTTTCTATGGAATAACTTGTTTTTCAAGAACTTATTAAGGATTTAATTTTTAGTTTAAGGTTTTTTCAGAGGTTGGGGTTTGTTTTTTCACATAACTTAAGTATCTTAATTTTGGTTGTAAAAAACTTTGATTATCTGAAAAGTTGATTGATACTGCTATAAAATGGTTACAAACTCTGTGTGGTTTTGGCCTACCGCCTGGGTAAAGCATTGAAATGCAAATATGTTGATAGTTGGGAGATTTTTTTTTCGAATTTTTGACTTTAAAATCTCGGGAAAAGTCGGGTTTAGTTTCTATGGCAGAACATGATTTTTAAGAACTTATTAAGGATGTAATTTTTAGTTTAAGGTTTTTTCAGAGGTTGCAGTTTGTTTTTTCACATAACTTAAGTATCTTAGATCTGGTTGTAAAGAACTTTGATTATCTGAAAAGTTGATTGATGCTGCTATGAAGTGGATCCAAACTGTGTGTGGTTTTGGTCTACCGTCTTGGAAAAGCTTTGAAATGCTAAAATGTTGATTTTTGTGAGATATTATTTTATCAAAATGTTGACTTTCAAATCTCGGGAAAAAGTCGGGTTTATTTTCTATGGCATAACTTGTTTTTCAAGAATTTATTAAGGATGTAATTTTTAGTTTAAGGTTTTTTCAGAGGTTGCAGTTTGTTTTTTCACATAACTTAAGTATCTTAGATCTGGTTGTAAAGAACTTTGATTATCTGAAAAGTTGATTGATGCTGCTATGAAGTGGATCCAAACTGTGTGTGGTTTTGGTCTACCGTCTTGGAAAAGCTTTGAAATGCTAAAATGTTGATTTTTGTGAGATATTATTTTATCAAAATGTTGACTTTCAAATCTCGGGAAAAAGTCGGGTTTATTTTCTATGGAATAACTTGTTTTTCAAGAACTTATTAAGGATTTAATTTTTAGTTTAAGGTTTTTTCAGAGGTTTGGGTTTGTTTTTTCACATAACATAAGTATCTTAATTTTGGTTGTAAAAAACTTTGAGTATCTGAAAAGTTGATTGATACTGCTATAAAATGGAACCAAACTCTGTGTGGTTTTGGCCTACCGCCTTTGTAAAGCTTTGAAATGCAAAAATGTTGATAGTTGGGAGATTTTTTTTTTCTAATTTTTGACTTTAAAATCTCGGGAAAAGTCGGGTTTAGTTTCTATGGCAGAACATGTTTTTTAAGAACTTATTAAGGATGTAACTTTTAGTTTAAGGGTTTTTCAAAGGTTGGGGTTTGTTTTTTCACATAACTTATGTATCTTAATTTTGCTTGTAAAAAACTTTGATTATCTGAAAAGTTGATT
>NW_022997941.1:0-1422 GCF_900245975.1 Drosophila guanche | reverse complement strand
CATTTTTGCATTTCAAAGCTTTACCCAGACGGTAGGCCAAAACCACACAGAGTTTGGATCCATTTTATAGCAGTATCAATCAACTTTTCAGATAATCAAAGTTTTTTACAACCAAAATTAAGAAACTTAAGTTATATGAAAAAACAAACCGCAACCTCTGAAAAAACCTTAAACTAAAAGTTACTTCCTTAATAAGTTCATATAAAACAACTTCTGCCATAGAAAATAAACCCGACTTTTCCCGAGTTTTTAAAGTAAAAATTTCGAAAACAAAAAATCTCACAACAATAAACATTTTTGCATTTCAAAGCTATACCCAGACGGTAGGCCAAAACCACACAGAGTTTGGATCTATTTTATAGCAGTTTCAATCAACTTTTCAGATTATCAAAGTTTTTTACAACCAGATCTAAGATACTTAAGTTATGTAAAAAAACAAACCGCAAAGTCTGAAAAAACCTTAAACTAAAAATAACTTCCTCAATAAGTTCTTAAAAAACAAGTTCTGCCATAGAAAATAAATCCGACTTTTCCCGAGTTTTTAAAGTCAAAATTTCGAAAAAAAAAAATCTCACAACAGTCCACATTTTTTAATTTCAAAGCTTTTCCGAGACGGTAGGCCAAAACCACACAGAGTTTGGATCCATTTTATAGCAGTATCAATCAACTATTCAGATAATCAAAGTTTTTTACAACCAAAATTAAGATACTTAAGTTATTTGAGAAAACAAACCGCAACCTCTGAAAAAACTTTAAACTGAAAATTACTTCCTTAATAAGTTCTTATAAAACAACTTCTGCCATAGAAAATAAACCCGACTTTTCCCGAGTTTTTAAAGTAAAAATTTCGAAAACAAAAAATCTCACAACAATAAACATTTTTGCATTTCAAATCTTTACCCAGACGGTAGGCCAA
The DNA here is from genome assembly GCF_900245975.1 of Drosophila guanche. Taxonomy (NCBI): domain Eukaryota; kingdom Metazoa; phylum Arthropoda; class Insecta; order Diptera; family Drosophilidae; genus Drosophila; species Drosophila guanche. The sequence goes on along the minus strand of NW_022997941.1, from coordinate 506 downwards.
AACCACACAGAGTTTGGATCTATTTTATAGCAGTTTCAATCAACTTTTCAGATTATCAAAGTTTTTTACAACCAAAATTAAGATACTTAAGTTATTTGAGAAAACAAACCGCAACCTCTGAAAAAACCTTAAACTGAAAATTACTTCCTTAATAAGTTCTTAAAAAACAATTTCTGCCATAGAAAATAAAGCCGACTTTTTCCGAGTTTTTAAAGTCAAAATTTCGAAAAAAAAATCTCACAACAATCCACATTTTTGCATTTCAAAGCTTTACCCAGACGGTAGGATAAAACCACACAGAGTTTGAATCCATTTTATAGCAGTATCAATCAACTTTTCAGATAATCAAAGTTTTTTACAACCAAAATTAAGAAACTTAAGTTATATGAAAAAACAAACCGCAACCTCTGAAAAAACCTTAAACTAAAAGTTACTTCCTTAATAAGTTCTTAAAAAACATGTTCTGCCATAGAAAATAAACCCGACTTTTCCCGAGTTTTTAAAGT
>NW_022997940.1:0-1422 GCF_900245975.1 Drosophila guanche | reverse complement strand
GATTTTTTTTTCGAAATTTTTACTTTAAAAACTCGGGAGAAGTCGGTTTTATTTTCTATGCCAGAACTTGTTTTATAAGAACTAGCAATTTTGTAATTTTTAGTTTAAGGTTTTTTCAGAGGTTGCGGTTTGTTTTTTCACATAACTTAAGTATCTAAGATCTGGTTCCAAAAAACTTTGACTACCAGAAAAGTTGATTGATTCTGTCATAAAATGGATCCAAACTCTGTGTGGTTTTGGCCTACCGTCTAAGTGAAGCTTTGAAATGCAAAAATGTTGATTTTTGTGATGTATTTTGTACGAAATTTTGACTTTGAAAACTCGGGTTTATTTTCTATGGCAGAACTTCTTTTTTAAGAACTTATTAAGGAAGTTATTTTAAGTTTAAGGTTTTTTCAGAGGTTGCAGTTTGTTTTTTCACATACTTAAGTATCTTAATTTTGGTTGTAAAAAACTTTGATTTTCTGAAAAGTTGATTGATACTGATATAAAATGGATCCAAACTGTTTGTGGTTTTGGCCTATCGTGTGAGTAAAGCTTTAAAATGCAAAAATGTTGATTGATGTGAGATTTTTTTTTCCCAAATTTTGACTTTAAGAACTCGGGAAAAGTCGGGTTTATTTTCTATGGCAGAACGTGTTTTTTAGGAACTAGCAATTTTGTAATTTTTAGTTTAAGGTTTTTTCAGAGGTTGCGGTTTGTTTTTTCCCATAACTTAAGTATCTAACTTAAGTTAATACTTAAGTATCTTAATTTTGGTTGTAAAAACTTTGATTTTCTCAAAAGTTGATTGATACTAATATAAAATGGATCCAAACTGTTTGTGGTTTTGGCCTATCTTGTGGGTAAAGCTTTGAAATGCAAAAATGTTGATTGATGTGAGATTTTTTTTTTCGATATTTTTACTTTAAAAACTCGGGAAAAGTCGGGTTTATTTTCTATGGCAGAACTTGTTTTTTAGGAACTTATTAAGGATGTAATTTTTAGTTTAAGGTTTTTTCAGAGGTTGCGGTTTGTTTTATTACATAACTTAAGTATCTTAGATCTGGTTGCAAAAAACTTTGATTATCTGAAAAGTTGATTGATACTGCTATCAAATGGATCCAAACTCTGTGTGGTTTTTGCCTACCGTCTCGGAAAAGCTTTGAAATGCAAAAATGTGGATTGTTGTGAGATTTTTTTTCGAAATTTTTACTTTAAAAACTCGGGAGAAGTCGGTTTTATTTTCTATGCCAGAACTTGTTTTTTAAGAACTAGCATTTTTGTAATTTTTATTTTAAGGTTTTTTCAGAGGTTGCGGTTTGTTTTTTCACATAACTTTAGTATCTAAGATCTGGTTGCAAAAAACTTTGATTATCTGAAAAGTTGATTGATACTGCTATAAAATGGATCCAAACTCTGTGTGGTTTTGGCCTACCGTCT
>NW_022997939.1:0-1422 GCF_900245975.1 Drosophila guanche | reverse complement strand
GAAAAAACAAGTTCTGCCATAGAAAATAAAGCCGACTTTTTCCGAGTTTTTAAAGTCAAAATTTCGAAAAAAAAATCTCACAACAATCCACATTTTTGCATTTCAAAGCTTTACCCAGACGGTAGGCCAAAACCACACAGAGTTTGGATCCATTTTATAGCAGAATCAATCAACTTTTCAGATAATCAAAGTTTTTTGCGATCAGATCTAAGATACTTAAGTTATGTGAAAAAACCGCAACCTCTGAAAACCCCTTAAACTAAAAATACAAAATTGATAGTTCTTAAAAAACAAGTTCTGCCATAGAAAATAAAGCCGACTTTTTCCTAGTTTTTAAAGTCAAAAATTCGTAAAAAATACCTCACAAAAATCAACATATTTGCAATTCAAAGCTTAACCGAGACGGTAGCCCAAAACCACACAGAGTTTGAATCCATTTTATAGCAGTATCAATCAACTTTTCAGATAATCAAAGTTTTTTACAACCAAAATTAAGATACTTAAGTTATATGAAAAACAAACCGCAATCTCTGAAAAAACCTTAAACTAAAAGTTACTTCCTTAATAAATTCTTAAAAAACAGAATCAATCAACTTTTCAGATAATACGAGTTTTTTGCAATCAGATCTAAGATACCTAAGTTATGTGAAAAAACCGCAACCTCTGAAAACCCCTTAAACTCAAAATTACAAAATTGATAGTTCTTAAAAAACAAGTTCTGCCATAGAAAATAAAGCCGACTTTTTCCGAGTTTTTAAAGTCAAAATTTCGAAAAAAAAATCTCACAACAATCCACATTTTTGCATTTCAAAGCTTTACCCAGACGGTAGGCCAAAACCACACAGAGTTTGGATCCATTTTATAGCAGTATCAATCAACTTTTAAGATAATCAAAGTTTTTTACAACCAAAATTAAGATACTTAAGTTATTTGAGAAAACAAACCGCAACCTCTGAAAAAACATCAAACTAAAAATTGCTTCCTTAAAAAGTTCTTAAAACACAAGTTCTGCCATAGAAAATAAATCCGACTTTTCCCGAGTTTTTAAAGTAAAAACTTCGAAAACAAAAAATCTCACAACAATCAACATTTTTGCATTTCAAAGCTTTACCCAGACGGTAGGCCAAAACCACACAGAGTTTGGATCCATTTTATAGCAGAATCAATCAACTTTTCAGATAATCAAAGTTTTTTGCAACCAGATCTAAGATACTTAAGTTATGTGAAAAAACAAACCGCAACCTCTGAAAAAACATTAAACTAAAAGTTACTTCCTTAATAAGTTCTTAAAAAACATGTTCTGCCATAGAAAATAAACCCGACTTTTCCCGAGTTTTTAAAGTAAAAATTTCGAAAACAAAAAATCTCACAACAATCAACATTATTGCATTTCAAAGCTTTACCCAGACGGTAGGCCAAAAC
>NW_022997938.1:0-1423 GCF_900245975.1 Drosophila guanche | reverse complement strand
AGGCCAAAACCACACAGAGTTTGGATCCATTTTATAGCAGTATCAATCAACTTTTCAGATAATTAAAGATTTTTACAACCAAAATTAAGATATTTAAGTTATGTGAAAAAACAAAACGCAACCTCTGAAAAAACCTGACACTAAAAATTACATCCTTAATAAGTTCCTAAAAAACAAGTTCTGCCATAGAAAATAAACCCGACTTTTCCGGAGTTTTTAAATTAAGAATATCGAAAAAAAAATCTCACATTAATCAACATTTTTGCATTTCAAATCCTTACCCAGGCGGTAGGCCAAATCCACAAACAGTTTGGATCCATTTTATAGCAGTCTCAATCAACTTTTCAGATAATCAAAGTTCTTTACAACCAGGTCTAAGATGGTTAAGTAATGTGAAAAAACAAAACGCAACCTCTGAAAAAACCTTAAACTAAAAATTACGTCCTTAATAAGTTCTTAAAAAACAAGTTCTGCCATAGAAAATAAACCCGAGTTTTTAAAGTCAAAATTTCGTACAAAATACCTCACAAAAATCAACATTTTTGCATTTCAAAGCTTTACCCTGACGGTAAGCCACAACCACACAGAGTTTGGATCCATTTTATAGCAGAAACAATCAACTTTTCAAATAATCAAAGTTTTTTTGCAACCAGATCTAAGATACCTAAGTTATGAAAAAAACAAACCGCAAGCTCTAAAAAAAAACCTTAAACTAAAAATTACTTCCTTAATAAGTTCTGAAAAAACAAGTTCTGCCAAAGAAAATAAACCCGAGTTTTTAAAGTCAAAATTTCGTACAAAATACCTCACAAAAATCAACATTTTTGCATTTCAAAGCTTTATCCAGACGGTAGGCCAAAACCACACAGAGTTTGGATCTACTTTATAGCAGTATCAATCAACTTTTCAGATAATCAAAGTTTTTTACAACCAAAATTAAGATACTTAAGTTAGGTAAAAAAACAAACCACAACCTCTGAAAAAACATTAAACTAAAAATTACAAAATTACTAGTTCTCAAAAAACAAGTTCTGCCATAGAAAATAAAACCGACTTTTCCCGAGTTTGTAAAGTCAAAATTTCGAGAAAAAAAAATCTCACAACAATCAACATTTTTGCATTTCAAAGCTTTTTCGAGACGGTAGGCCAAAACCACAAGATTTTTATAACCAAAATTAAGATACTTAAGTTATGTGAAAAAACAAACCGCAACCTCTGAAAAACCCTTAAACTAAAAATTACATCATTAATAAGTTCCTAAAAAAACAAGTTCTGCCATAGAAAATAAACCCGACTTTTCCCGAGTTTTTAAAGTCAAAATTTGGAAAAAAAAATCTCACAACAATCAACAGTTTTGCATTACAAAGCTATACCCAGACGGTAGGCCAAAACCACACAGAGTTTGGATCCATTTTATAGCAGT
>NW_022997937.1:0-1423 GCF_900245975.1 Drosophila guanche | reverse complement strand
CTTCAAAAACTCGGGAGGAGTCGGGTTATTTTCTATGGCAGAACTTTTTTTTAGGAACTTATTAAAGATGTAATTTTTAATTTAAGGTTTTTTTAGAAGTAGCGGTTTGTTTTTTCACATAACTTAAGTATCTTAGATCTGGTTGCAAAAAACATTGATTATCTGAAAAGTTGATTGATGCTGCTATAAAATGGATCCAAACTGTGTGTGGTTGTGGCAAATGTTGATTTTTGTGAGGTATTTTTCACATTTTTTTTTTTTTTTTGTTCAAGGTTTTTTTCAGAGTTTGCGGTTTGTTTTTTCACATAACTTAAGTATCTTAGATCTGGTTGCAAAAAACTTTGATTATCTGAAAAGTTTATTGATACAGCTATAAAATGGATCCAAACTGTGTGTGGTTTTGGTCTACCGTCTGGGAAAAGATTTGAAATGCAAAAATGTTGATTTTTGTGAGGTATTTTTACGAAATTTTGACTTTAAAAACTCGGGAAGAGTCGGGTTATTTTCTATGGCAGAACTTTTTTTTAGGAACTTATTAAAGATGTAATTTTTAATTTAAGGTTGTTTTAGAAGTAGCGGTTTGTTTTTTCACATAACTTAAGTCTCAGATCTGGTTGCAAAAACTTTGATTATCTGAAAAGTTGATTGATACTGCTAAAAAATTGATCCAAACTGTGTGGGGTTTTGGACTACCGTCTGGGTAACGCTTTGAAATGCAAAAATGTTGGTTGTTGTGAGATTTTTATTGTCGAAATATTGACTTTAAACGGGAACAGTCGCGTTTATTTTCTATGGCAGAACTTATTTTAGGAACTTATTAAAGATGTAATTTTTAGTTTAAGGTTTTTTCAGAGGTTGCGGTCCGTTTTTTCACATAAATTAAGTATCTTCGATCTGGTTGCAAAAAAATTCGATTATCTGAAAAGTTGATTGATACTGCTAAAAAAAATTGTCCAAGCTGTGTGTGGTTTTGGCCTACCGTCTGGGTAAAGCTTTGAAATGCAAAAATGTTGGTTGTTGTGCGATTTTTATTGTCGAAATATTGACTTTAAAAACTCGGGAACATTAGGGTTTATTTTCTATGGCAGAACTTTTCTTTTAAGAATTTTCAAAGTTTGTACTTTTTTTGTTTAAGGTTTTTTTCAGAGGTTGCGGTTTTTTTCACATAACTTAAGTATCTTAGATCTGGTTGCAAAAAACTTTGATTATCTGAAAAGTTTATTGAAACTGCTATAAAATGGATCCAAACTCTGTGTGGTTTTGGCCTACCGTCTAGGTTAAGCTTTGAAATGCAAAAATGTTGATTGTTGTGAGATTTTTATTTTCGAAATATTGACTTTAAAAACTCGGGAACAGTCGGGTTTATTTTCTATGGCAGAACTTTTCTTTTAAGAATTTTCAAAGCTTGTACTTTTTTTGCTTA
>NW_022997936.1:0-1424 GCF_900245975.1 Drosophila guanche | reverse complement strand
CCAATTTATTTATCTGATATATATGGCCATTCCCTACAGAATGGCGTTTTTAGTTTTCTTTTATCTTTAAAATTGTAGATTTGGCAGGTTTTCGCTCTTTTGCTGGGGCGGAAGGGGGCGGGCCACATTTTTTAAATACACTTGTAACAGTGTGAGCATACAGATGTCTGGATGCATAATTTGGTGGCTCTAGCTTTTATAGTCTCTGAGATTCAGGTGCTCCACAAGACGGACGGACAGACGGACGGACAGACGGACAGACAGACAGGGCTCAATCGACTCGGCTATTGATGGTGACCAAGAATATATACACTTTATGGGGTCGGAATCGATTCCTTCTGTGTGTTACATACATTAACTTTGTGCACAAATACAATATACCCTATTTACTCTTCGAGTACCGGGTATAAAACAAATATAAGCTGTGATGGTGTTTTCTTCTATCTTTAAAATTGTAGATTTGGGAGGTTTTCGACCTTTTGCGGGGGCGGAATGGGGCGGGGCACATTTTTTTAATAAACACTTGTAGCAGTGTGAGCATACAGAAGTCTGGATGCAAAATTTGGTGGCTCTAGCTTTTATAGTCTCTGAGATTCAGGTGCTCAACAAGACGGACGGACAGACGGACGGACAGACTGACGGACAGACGGACAGGCAGACAGGGCTCAATCGACTCGGCTATTGATGGTGATCAAGAATATATACACTTTATGGGGTCGGAAACGATTCCTTCTGTGTGTTACATACATTAACTTTGTGCACAAATACAATATACCCTCTTTACTCTTCGAGTACCGGGTATAAAAGAAATAAAAGCTTCGTGAGGGGAGGGGGGGGGGGCGGTTTAAAGTCGGCAGAGGCAGAGGCCGAGTGAAGCAGAGTGTGAATGAGAGAATGTGAAAAGAACAAAAAAAGCTGCAGGACAGTGTTGGTTTAGCCACTGCTAATTAATTTCTTCTTTCTGGCTATAATAATGATCCAATCGGATCCCAATTTATTTATCTGATATATATGACCATTCCCTACAGAATGGCGTTTTTAGTTTTCTTCTATCTTTAAAATTGTAGATTTTGGAGGTTTTCGCCCTTTTGCGGGGGCGGGACACATTTTTTAAATACACTTGTAACAGTGTGAGCATGCAGAAGTCTGGATGCAAAATTTGGTAGCTCTAGCTTTTATAGTCTCTGAGATTCAGGTGCTCAACAAGACGGACGGACAGACGGACAGACGGAAGGACAGACGGACAGACAGACAGGGCTCAATCGACTCGGCTATTGATGGTGATCAAGAATATATACACTTTATGGGGTCGGAAACGATTCCTTCTGTGTGTTACATACATTAACTTTGTGCACAAATACAATATACCCTATTTACTCTTCGAGTACCGGGTATAAAACAAATATAAGCTGCGTGAGGGGGGG
>NW_022997935.1:0-1424 GCF_900245975.1 Drosophila guanche | reverse complement strand
TCAGACAATCAAAGCTCTTTACAAGCAGATCTAAGATACTAAAGTTATGTGAAAAACAAACTGTAACCTCTAAAAAAAACCTTAGTCAAAAAAGTAAAAACTTTGAAAATTCTTAAGAGAAAAGTTCTGCCATAGAAAACAAACCCGACTTTTCCCTAGTTTTTAAAAGTCCAAATTTCGTAAAAAATACCTCAGAAAATCACAACTTTTCAGTTAAATGTGTATATTTTACAGACGGTAAGGCAAAACCACAAAGTGTTTTTATTCACTTTTTAGCTGCATCAATCAACTTTTTAGATAATCAAAGTTCTTTACAACCAGATCTAAGATACTAAAGTTATATGAAAAACAAATCGCAACCACTAAAAAAAACCTTAATCAAAAAAGTAAAAACTTTGCAAATTCTTAAGAGAAAAGTTCTGCCATCTAAAATAAACCCGACTTCCCCCGAGTTTTTTTAGTTAAAATTTCGTTAAAAAATACCTCAAAAAATCACAATTTTTCATTTAAATCTGTATATTTTACAGACGGTAAGGCAAAACCACACACCGTTTGAATCTTAAAAATTCATACTTAAGTTGTGTGAAAAAACAAACCGCTACCTCTAAAAAAAAAACTTAAAGAGAAAATTAAAATATTTAAAAATTCTTAAAAAAGAGTTCTGCCCTAGAAAACAATCACGACTTTTTCCGCGTTTTAAAAATCAAAATTTCGAAAAAAAAAAACAATGTTACAACAATCAACATTTTTGCATTTCAAAGCTTTTCCCAGACGGTAGGCCAAAACCACATACAGTTTGGATCCACTTCATAGCAGCATCAATCAACTTTTCAGATAATCAAAGTTCTTTACAACCAGATCTAAGATACTTAAGTTATGTGAAATAAGAAAACGCAAACTCTAAAAAAAAAACTTAATCAAAAAAGTAAAAACTTTGAAAATTCTTAAGAAAAAACTTATGCCATAGAAAATAAACCCTACTTTTCCCTAGTTTTTAAAGTTCAAATTTCGTAAAAAATACCTCACAAAAATCACAACTTTTCAGTTAAAGCTGTATATTTTACAGACCGTAAGGTAAAACCACAAAGTGTGTGGATCCACTTTTTAGCTGCATCAATCAGCTTTTCAGACAATCAAAGCTCTTTACAAGCAGATCTAAAATACTAAAGTTATGTGAAAACACAAACCGCAACCTCTGAAAAAGCCTTAATCAAAAAATTACATTCTTAATAAATTCTTAAAAAAATAGTTCTGCCATAGAAAACAAACCCGACTTTTCCCTAGTTTTAAAAGTCCAAATTTCGTAAAAAATATCTCAGAAAAGTCACAACTTTTCAGTTAAAGCTGTATATTTTACAGACGGTAAGGCAAACCCACAAAGTGTTTGGATCCACTTTTTAGCTGCATCAATCAAATTTTCAGAC
>NW_022997934.1:0-1425 GCF_900245975.1 Drosophila guanche | reverse complement strand
AACTTAAGTATCTTAGATCTGGTGGCAAAAATCTTTGATTATCTGAAAAGTTGATTGATACTGCTATAAAATGGATCCAAACTCTGTGTGGTTTTGGCCTACCGTCTGGGTAAAGCTTTGAAATGCAAAAATGTTGATTTTTGTAAGGTACTTTGTACGAAATTTTGACTTTAAAAACTCGGAAAAAGTGGGGTTTATTTTAAATGGCAGAACTTTTCTTTTAAGAATTTTCAAAGTTTGTACTTTTAGTTTAAGGTTTTTTCAGAGTTAGCGATTTGTTGTTTCACATAACTTAAGTATCTTAAATCTGGTTGCAAAAAACTTTGATTATCTGAAAAGTTGATTGATACTGCTATAAAATGGATCCAAACTCTGTGTGGTTTTGGCCTACCTTTTGGGTAAAGCTTTGAAATGCAAAAATGTTAATTGTAGTGAGGTATTTTGTACGAAATTTTTACTTTAAAAACTCAGGAACAGTCGGGTTTATTTTCTATGGCGGAACTTTTTTTTAAGAATTTATTAAGAAAGTAATATTTTGTTTAAGGTTTTTTCAGAGGTTGCGGTTTGTTTTTCACATAACTTTTGTATCTTATATCTGGTTGTAAAGAACTTTGATTATCTGAAAAGTTGATTGATACTGCTATAAAGTGGACCCAAATTCTGTGTGGTTTTGGCCTACCGTCTGGGTAAAGCTTTGAAATGCAAAAATGTTGATTTTTGTAAGGTATTTTGTACGAAATTTTTACTTTAAAAACTCGGAAAAAGTGGGGTTTATTTTAAATGGCAGAACTTTTCTTTTAAGAATTTTCAAAATTTGAACTTTTTGTTTAAGGTTTTTCCAGAAGTAACGGTTTGTTTTTTCACATAACTTAAGTATCTAAGATCTGGTTGCAAAGAACTTTGATTATCTGAAAAGTTGTTGCTACTGCTATAAAATGGATCCAAACTGTTTGTGGTTTTGGCCTACCGTCTGGGTAAAGCTTTGAAATGCAAAAATGTTGATTTTTGTGACGTATTTTTTACGAAATTTTGACTTTAAGAACTCGGGAACAGTCGGGTTTGTTTTCTATGGCAGAACTTGTTTTTTTAAGAACTTATTCAGGATGTTATTTTTAGTTTAAGTTTTTTCAGAGGTTGCGGTTTGTTTTTTTCACATAACTTAAGTATCTTAGATCTGGTGGCAAAAATCTTTGATTATCTGAAAAGTTGATTTATACTGCTATAAAATTATTCTGGACGTTGATATGCAATGACTGCACCATCAAGTGGCCCATGCGACACCAAGCCAAAGCCTGTTACGCGCGGAACCTAGCAGAACGCAGCCCTCCTCCCGCCCAACCGACCGAGGGGCGCTGCCGCATGACGCGCGGCGCGATTAACCGAACCGGTCGCGAGCATGCAGGAAAGATAGATGTTAGGCTAATA
>NW_022997933.1:0-1425 GCF_900245975.1 Drosophila guanche | reverse complement strand
AAATCTCACAACAATCAATATTTTTGCATTTCAAAGCTTTACCCAGACGGTAGGCCAAAAATACACACAGTTTGGATCCATTTTATAGCAGTATCAATAAACTTTTCAGATAATCAAAGTTTTTACAACCAAAATTAAGATACTTAAGTTATGTTAAAAAACAAATCGCTATCTCTGAAAAAATCTTAAACAAAAAATTACTTTCTTAATAAATTTTTAAGAAAAAAGTTCTGCCATAGAAAATAAACCCGATTCTTCCCAAGTTTTTAAAGTCATAATTTCGTAAAAAATACCTCACAACAATCAACATTTTTGCATTTCAAAGCTTTACCCAGACGGTAGGCCAAAACCACACAGAGTTTGGATCCACTTCATAGCAGTATCAATCAACTTTTCAGATAATAAAAGTTCTTTACAACCAGGTCTAAGATACTTAAGTTATGTAAAAAAACAAACCGCAACCTCTGAAAAAACCTTAAACTTAAAATTACATCCTTAATAAGTTCCTAAAAAACAAGTTCTGCCATAGAAAATAAACCCGACTTTTCCCGAGTTTTTAAGGTAAAAATATCGAAAAAAAAATCTCACATCAATCAACATTTTTGCATTTCAAAGCTTTACCCAGACGGTAGGCCAAAACAACAAAAAGTTTGGATCCATTTTATAGCAGTATCAATAAACTTTTCAGATAATCAAAGTTTTTACAACCAAAATTAAGATACTTAAGTTATGTGAAAAAACAAATCGCTATCTCTGAAAAAACCTTAAACAAAAAATTACTTTCTTAATAAATTCTTAAAAAAGAAGTTATGCCATAGAAAATTAACCCGTCTTTTCCCGAGTTTTTAAAGTAAAAATTTCGAAAAAAAAAATCTCACAACAGTCAACATTTTTGCATTTCAAAGCTTTACCCAGACGGTAGGCCAAAACCACACAGAGTTTGGATCCATTTTATAGCAGTATCAATCAACTTTGCAGATTATCAAAGTTTTTTGCAACCAGGTCTAAGATACTAAAGTTATGTAAAAGAACAAACCGCAACCTCAGAAAAAACCTTAAACTTAAAATTACATCCTTAATAAGTTCTTAAACGAAAAGTTCTGCCATAGAAAATAAACCCGACTTTTTCCGACTTTTTAAAGTCAAAATTAACAAAAAAATATATATCACAACAATCAACAATTTTGCATTTCACAGTAGGCCAAAACCACACAGAGTTTGGATCCATTTTATAGCAGTATCAATAAACTTTTTAGATAATCAAAGTTTTTACAACCAAAATTAAGATACTTAAGTTATGTGAAAAAACAAATCGCTATCTCTGAAAAAACCTTAAACAAAAAATTACTTTCTTAATAAATTCTTAAAAGAAAATTTCTGCCATAGAAAATAAACCCGACTTTTCCCGAGTTTTTAAAGTAAAAA
>NW_022997932.1:0-1426 GCF_900245975.1 Drosophila guanche | reverse complement strand
AAATTTTGACTTTGAAAACTCGGGTTTATTTTCTATGGCAGAACTTGTTTTTTTAAGAACTTATTAAGGAAGTTATTTTAAGTTAAAGGTTTTTTCAGAGGTTGCGGTTTGTTTTTTTAAGAACTTATTAAGGAAGTTATTTTAAGTTAAAGGTTTTTTCAGAGGTTGCGGTTTGTTTTTTCACATAACTTAAGTATCTAAGATCCGGTTGCAAAAAACTTTGATTATCAGAAAAGTTGATTGATTCTGCTATAAAATGGATCCAAACTCTGTGTGGTTTTGGCCTACTGTTTCGGAAAAGCTTTGAAATGCAAAAATGTGGATTGTTGTGAGATTTTTTTTTTTCGAAATTTTAACTTTAATAACTCGGGAGAAGTCGGTTTTATTTTCTATGCCAGAACTTGTTTTTTAAGAACTAGCATTTTTGTAATTTTTAGTTTAAAGTTTTTTTTCAGAGGTTGCGGTTTGTTTTTTTCACATAACTTAAGTATCTAAGATCCGGTTGCAAAAAACTTTGATTATCAGAAAAGTTGATTGATTCGGCTATAAAATGGATCCAAACTCTGTGTGGTTTTGGCCTACCGTCTGGGTAAAGCTTTGAAATGCAAAAATGTTGATTTTTGTGAGGTATTTTGTAGGAAATTTTGACTTTAAAAACTTGGAAAAAGTCGGTTTTATTTTCTATGGCAGAACTTGTTTTTTAAGAACTTATTAAGGAAGTAATTCTAAGTTTAAGGTTAAGTTTAAACATTACTTAAGTATCTTAATTTTGGTTGTAAAAAACTTTGATTATCTGAAAAGTTGATTGAAACTGCTATAAAATGGATCCAAACTCTGTGTGGTTTTGGCCTACCGTCTGGGTAAAGCTTTAAAATGCAAAAATGTTGATTGTTGTGAGATTTTTTTTTTTCCCAAATTTTGACTTTAAGAACTCGGGAAAAGTCGGGTTTATTTTCTATGTCAGAACTTGTTTTTTAGGAACTAGCAATTTTGTAATTTTTAGTTTAATGTTTTTTCAGAGGTTGCGGTTTGTTTTTTCACATAACTTAAGTATCTAAGATCTGGTTGCAAAACACTTTGATTATCAGAAAAGTTGATTGATTCTGCTATAAAATGGATCCAAACTCTGTGTGGTTTTGGCCTACCGTCTGAGTAAAGCTTTGAAATGCAAATTTGTTGATTTTTGTGAGGTATTTTGTACGAAATTTTGACTTTAAAAACTCGTTATTTTTTTCTATGGCAGAACTTGTTTTTTAATAACTTATTAAGGAAGTAGTTTTAAGTTTAAGGTTTTTTCAGAGGTTGCGGTTTGTTCTTTCACATAACTTAAGTATCTTAATTTTGGTTGTAAAAAACTTTGATTATCTGAAAAGTTGATTGATACTGCTATAAAATGGATCCAAACTGTTTGTGGTTTTGGCCTACC
>NW_022997931.1:0-1427 GCF_900245975.1 Drosophila guanche | reverse complement strand
AATATTTTTTTCATTTCCGAGACGGTAGGCCAAAACCACACACAGTTTGGATCCACTTCATAGCAGCATCAATCAACTTTTCAGATAATCAAAGTCCTTTACAACCAGATCTAAGATACTTAAGTTATGTGAAAAATCAAATCGCAACCTCTGAAAAAACCTTAAACTAAAAATTACTTTCTTGATAATCTCTTAAAAAAAAAGTTCTGCCATAGAAAATAAACCCGACTTTTCCCGAAATTTTAAAGTCAAAATTTCGTTAAAAAAATCTCACAACAATCAACGTTTTTTCATTTCAAAGCTTTGCCCAGACGTTAGGCCAAAACCACACAGAGTTTGGATCAATTTTATAGCATTATCAATCAAAATTTCAGATAATCAAAGTTTTTTGCAACCAGATCTAAGATACTAAAGTTATGTGAAAAACAAAACGCAACCTCTGAAAAAACCTTAAACAAAAAATTACTTTCTTAATAATCTCTTAAAAAAAATGTCTGCCATAGAAAATAAACCAGAGTTTTTCCGAGTTTTTAAAGTCAACATTTCGAAGAAAAAAAATCTCACAACAATCAATATTTTTTTCATTTCCGAGACGGTAGGCCAAAACCACACACAGTTTGGATCCACTTCATAGCAGCATCAATCAACTTTTCAGATAATCAAAGTTCTTTACAACCAGATCTAAGATACTTAAGTTATGTGAAAAATCAAAGCGCAACCTCTGAAAAAACTTTAAACTAAAAATTACTTTCTTAATAATGTCTTAAAAAAAAGTTTTGCCATAGAAAATAAACCCGACTTTTCCCAAATTTTTAAAGCCCAAATTTGGTACAAAACACCTCACAAAAGTCAACATTTTTGCATTTCAAAGCTTTACCCAGACGGTAGGCCAAAACCACACAGAGTTTGGATCCACTTTATAGCAGTATCAATCAACTTTTCAGATAATCAAAGTTTTTTGCAACCAGATCTAAGAAACTAAAGTTATGTGAAAAATCAAATCGCATCCTCTGAAAAAACCTTAAACTAAAAATTACTTTCTTAATAATCTCTTAAAAAAAAAGTTTTTCCACAGAAAATAAACCCGACTCTTCCCGAACTTTTTAAAGTCAAAATTTCGTTAAAAAAATCTCACAACAATCAACGTTTTTTCATTTCAAAGCTTTGCCCAGACGTTAGGCCAAAACCACACAGAGTTTGGATCAATTTTATAGCAGTATCAATCAAAATTTCAGATAATCAAAGTTTTTTGCAACCAGATCTAAGATACTAAAGTTATGTGAAAAACAAAACGCAACGTCTGAAAAAACCTTAAACAAAAAATTACTTTCTTAATAAACTCTTAAAAAAAATGTCTGCCATAGAAAATAAACCAGAGTTTTCCCGAGTTTTTAAAGTCAACATTTCGAAGAAAAAAAATCTCACAT
>NW_022997930.1:0-1428 GCF_900245975.1 Drosophila guanche | reverse complement strand
AAATTACTTCCTTAATAAGTTCTTAAAAAACAAGTTCTGCCATAGAAAATAAACCCGAGTTTTTAAAGTAAAAATTTCGAAAACAAAAAATCTCACAACAATCAACATTTTTGCATTTCAAAGCTTTTCCGAGATGGTAGGCCAAAACCACAAACAGTTTGGATCCATTTTATAGTATTATCAATCAACTTTTCAGATAATCAAAGTTTTTTGCAACCAGATCTAAGATACTTAAGTTATGTAAAAAAACAAGCCGCAACCTCTGAAAAAAACTTAAACTAAAAATTACAACCTTAATAAGTTCCTAAAAAACAAGTTCTGCCATAGAAAAAAAACCCGACTTTTCCCGAGTTTTTAAAGTAAAAATATCGAAAAAAATAAATCTCACATCAATCAACATTTTTGCATTTCAAAGCTTAACCCAGACGGTAGGCCAAAACCACACGGAGTTTGGATCCATATTATAGCAGTAGCAATCAACTTTTCAGATAATCAAAGTTTTTTACAACCAAAATTAAGATACTTAAGTTATGTGAAAAAACAAAGCGCAACCTCTGAAAAAACCTTAAACTTAAAATTACTTACTTACCTAGTTCTTAAAAAACAAGTTCTGCCATAGAAAAAAAACCCGACTTGTCCCGAGTTTTTAAAGTAAAAATATCGAAAAAAAAAATTTCACATCAATCAACATTTTTGCATTTCAAACCTTAACCCAGACGGTAGGCCAAAACCATAAGACTTTGGGTCCATTTTATGACAGAATCAATCAACTTTTCTGATAGTCAAAGTGTTTTGCAACCAGATCTTAGATCCTTAAGTTATGTGAAAAAACAAACCGCAACCTCTGAAAAAACCTTAAACTAAAAATTACATCCTTAATAAGTTCCTAAAAAACAAGTTCTGCCATAGAAAATAAACCCGACTTTTCCCAAGCTTTTAAAGTCAAAATTTCGTACAAAATACCTCACAAAAATCAACATTTTTGCATTTCAAAGCTTTACCCAGACGGTAGGCCAAAACCACACTCTGCTTGGATCCACTTCATAGCAGCATCAATAAACTTTTCAGATAATCAAAGTTCTTTACAACCAGATCTAAGATACTTAAGTTTAATTGAAAAAACAAACCGCTACTTCTAAAAAACCTTAAACAAAAAAGCAAAAACTTTGAAAATTCTTAAAAGAAAAGTTCTTGCATAGAAAATAAATCAAAATTTCGTACAAAATACTTCACAAAAATCAACATTTTTGCATTTCAAAGCTTTACCCAGACGGTAGGCCAAAACCACACAGAGTTTGGATCCATTTTATAGCAGAATCAATCAACTTTTCTGATAATCAAAGTGTTTTCCAACCAGATCTTAGATACTTAAGTTATGTGAAAAAACAAACCGCAACCTCTGAAAAAACCTTAAACTAAAAATTACAA
>NW_022997929.1:784-1428 GCF_900245975.1 Drosophila guanche | reverse complement strand
AAAATGAACATTTTTGCATTTTAAAGCTTTACCGAGACGGTAGGCCAAACCCACACAGAGTTTGGATCCATTTTATAGCAGAATCAATCAACTTTTCAGATAATCAAAGTTTTTTACAACCAAAATTAAGATACTTAAGTTATGTGAAAAACGAACCGCAACATCTGAAAAAACCTTAAACTAAAAATTACAAAATTACTAGTTCTTAAAAAACAAGTTCTGCCATAGAAAATAAAACCGACTTTTCCCGAGTTTTTAAAATCAAAATTTCGACAAAAAAAAATCTCACAACAATCAACATTTTTGCATTTCAAAGCTTTTCCGAGACCGTAGGCCAAAACCACAAACAGTTTGGATCCATTTAATAGCAGTATCAATCAACTTTTCAGATAATCAAAGTTTTTTACAACCAAAATTAAGATACTTAAGTTATGTAAAAAAACAAACCACAACCTCTGAAAGAACTTTAACCTAAAAATTACAAAATTACTAGTTCTTGAAAAACAAGTTCTGCCATAGAAAATAAAACCGACTTTTCCCGAGTTTTTAAAGGCAAAATTTCGAGAAAAAAAAATCTCACAAAAATCAACATTTTTGCATTTCAAAGCTTTTCCGAGACGGTAGGCTAAAACCACAAAAAGTTT
>NW_022997929.1:0-737 GCF_900245975.1 Drosophila guanche | reverse complement strand
TCAATCAACTTTTCAGATTATCAAGGGTTTTTACAACCAAAATTAAGATACTTAAGTTATGTGAAAAAACGAACCGCAACCTCTGAAAAAACCTTGAACTAAAAACTACAAAATTGCTAGTTCTTAAAAAACAAGTTCTGCCATAGAAAATAAAACCAACTTTCCCGAGTTTTTAAAGTCAAAATTAAAAAAAAAAAAAATCTCACAACAATCCACATTTTTGCATTTCAAAGCTTTTCCGAGACGGTATGCCAAAACCACTCATAGTTTGGATCCATTTAATAACAGTATCAATCAACTTTTCAGATAATCAAAGTTTTTTACATCCAAAATTAAGATACTTAAGTTATGTGAAAAAACGAACCGCAACCTCTGAAAAAACCTTAAACTAAAAATTACAAAATTGCTAGTTCTTAAAAAACAAGTTCTGCCATAGAAAATAAAACCAACTTTTCCCAAGTTTTTCAAAGTCAAAAGTTCGAAAAAAAAAAAAAATCTCACAACAATCCACATTTTTGCATTTCAAAGCTTTTCCAAAACGGTAGGCCAAAACCACACAGACTTTGGATCCATTTTATAGCAGAATCAATCAACTTTTCAGATAATCAAAGTTTTTTTGCAACCAGATCTAAGATACTTAAGTTATGTAAAAAAACAAACCACAACCTCTGAAAAAACTTTAACCTAAAAATTACAAAATTACTAGTTCTTAAAAAACAAGTTCTGCCATAGAAAAT
>NW_022997928.1:0-1428 GCF_900245975.1 Drosophila guanche | reverse complement strand
ACGGACAGACGGAAGGAGAGACGGACGGACAGACAGGGCTCAATCGACTCGGCTATTGATGGTGATCAAGAATATATACACTTTATGGGGTCGGAAACGATTCCTTCTGTGTGTTACATACATTAACTTTGTGCACAAATACAATATACCCTATTTACTCTTCGAGTACCGTGTATAAAACAAATATAAGCTGCGTGAGGGGGGGGGGGGGGGGTTAAAAGTCGGCAGAGGCATAGGACGGCAGAGGACGGCAGAGGCAGAGGCCGAGTGAAGCAGAGTGTGAATGAGAGAATGTGAAAAGAACAACAAAAGCTGCAGGACAGTGTGGGTTTAGCCACTGCTAATTAATTTCTTCTTTCTGGCTATAATATTGATCCAATCGGATCCCAATTTATTGATCTGATAGATATGATCATTCCCTACAGAATGGCGTTTTTAGTTTTCTTCTTTCTTTAAAATTGTAGATTTGGGAGGTTTTCGCCCTTTTGCGGGGGCGGAATGGGGCCGGGCACAGTTTTTAAATACACTTGGAACAGTGTGAGCATACAGAAGTCTGGATGCAAAATTTGATAGCTCTAGCTTTTATAGTCTCTGAGATTCAGGTGCTCAACAAGACGGACGGACAGACGGAAGGAGAGACGGACGGACAGACAGGGCTCAATCGACTCGGCTATTGATGGTGATCAAGAATATATACACTATATGGGGTCGGAAACGATTCCTTCTGTGTGTTACATACATTAACTTTGTGCACAAATACAATATACCCTATTTACTCTTCGAGTACCGTGTATAAAACAAATATAAGCTGCGTGAGGGGGGGGGGGGGTGGTTAAAAGTCGGCAGAGGCAGAGGACGGCAGAGGCAGAGGCCGAGTGAGGCAGAGTTGAAATGAGAGAATGTGAAAAGAACAACAAAAGCTGCAGGACAGTGTGGGTTTAGCCACTGCTAATTAATTTCTTCTTTCTGGCTATAATAATGATCATATCGGATCCCAATTTGGTGATCTGATAGATATGGCCATTCCCTATAGAATGGCGTTTTTAGTTTTCTTTATCTTTAAAATTGTAGATTTGGGAGGTTTTCGCCCTTTTGCGGGGGCGGAATGGGGCCGGGCACAGTTTTTAAATACACTTGGAACAGTGTGAGCATACAGAAGTCTGGATGCAAAATTTGATAGCTCTAGCTTTTATAGTCTCTGAGATTCAGGTGCTCAACAAGACGGACGGACAGACGGAAGGACAGACGGACGGACAGACAGGGCTCAATCGACTCGGCTATTGATGGTGATCAAGAATATATACACTATATGGGGTCGGAAACGATTCCTTCTGTGTGTTACATACATTAACTTTGTGCACAAATACAATATACCCTATTTACTCTTCGACTACCGGGTATAAAACAAATATAAGCTGCGTGAGGGGG
>NW_022997927.1:0-1429 GCF_900245975.1 Drosophila guanche | reverse complement strand
GCTGTTCTGCTGAACCATCCACAATGCCGATACTTCGAACTCGAGAGAGGAGTTCCCAAGAACGGATGTGATGATGTTTTCGAGCTGGAGCTGCAATCTGCTGTCTGATGTTCATCGTCTGATCAATGAGCTGTGCTGCGCCAGCGCTGTTTTCATCGCTCACACTACGGTGGGATGAACTTGAATCAATACTAATTAATATATCTCAAAATCGGATAAAGTACCTGAAGAGCTTCGACAGGCTATCTACACCATTCTAGCCGATGAGATGGGCCTCGGCAAGACCATTCAGACTGTGGCCTTTCTCTATTCGCTCTAGAAGGAGGGTCACTGCCGCNTCACAAGATCGGAAGTGATGATGTTTTCGAGCTGGAGCTGCAGTCTGCTATCTGATGTTCATCGTCTGATCAATGAGCTGTGCTGCGCCAGCGCTGTTTTCATCGCTCACACTACGGTGGGATGAACTTGAATCAATACTAATTAATATATCTCAAAATCGGATAAAGTACCTGAAGAGCTTCGACAGGCTATCTACACCATTCTAGCCGATGAGATGGGCCTCGGCAAGACCATTCAGACTGTGGCCTTTCTCTATTCGCTCTAGAAGGAGGGTCACTGCCGCTTGCCTGGGCAGCATCTATTGGGCTGTCCTGAACCTGCTGTCCTGCTGAACCATCCACAATGCCGATACTTCGAACTCGAGAGAGGAGTTCACAAGAACGGATGTGCTGTCTGATGTTCATCGTCTGATCAATGAGCTGTGCTGCGCCAGCGCTGTTTTCATCGGTCACTCTACGGTGGGATGAACTTGAATCAATACTAATTAATCTTTCTCAAAATCGGATAAAGTACCTGAGAGCCTCAACGTAGGTGGGTGAAAGTGGCATTTGAATGCTCGCTGTTCTCGTCGAGCCCAGTGCCAAGTGGATGCTGCCGCAGACAGTCGTTGTTTTGGTCCTCCATCCAGGTGGTAAACTTGGGACAACCCACGGCATCGCGATTGATCAAGAGACGCACACAGCGCGGTCCAGGGTACTGCGCCAAAG
Organism: Drosophila guanche; assembly: GCF_900245975.1. Classification (NCBI taxonomy): domain Eukaryota; kingdom Metazoa; phylum Arthropoda; class Insecta; order Diptera; family Drosophilidae; genus Drosophila; species Drosophila guanche. The sequence goes on along the minus strand of NW_022997927.1, from coordinate 383 downwards.
CTACAAACGGATGCAATTCTAGCGAGGTGCCCATGATGGTCAGCAGCTCGCACTCCTTGAAGTCTCCATCCAAACTTTTGTGGAACTTCTCGGGTAAGTCTTCTCCTAAGAAAACAATATCCGGCTTCACAATTTTCTTGCATGCCGTGCACTTGGGCAGCCGATCAGCGAAGATCTCCTCCTTCATCCAGGCAATGCCGTATTCCTTTTTGCATTTAATGCAGTGGTTGGTGTGGAAGCTGCCCTGGGCCTCGACCAGCTTGTCTTTCGGCACGCCCGCCAGCCGATCCAGCGTTCGGTCAGTTGTAAGATTTCGAGTGTGTACAATTTTAAATAAATAAAACAAAAGTTTACTTTCTAGTGGCTTTACGCCTGTCAGTACT
>NW_022997926.1:0-1429 GCF_900245975.1 Drosophila guanche | reverse complement strand
CGTCTGGTTGCAAAAAAATTTTAATTATCTGAAAAGTTGATTGATCCTGCTATAAAATGGATCCAAACTCTGTGTGGTTTTGGCCTACCGTCTGGGTAAAGCTTTGAAATGCAAAAATGTTGATTGTTGTGAGATTTTTTTTTTCGAAATTTTTATTTTCCATGTCATAACTTGTTTTTTAAGAGCTTATTAAGGATGTTATATTAAGTTTAAGGTTTTTTCAGAGGTAGCGATTTCTTTTTTCACATAACTTAAGTATCTTAATTTTGGTTGTAAAAACTTTGGTTATCTGAAAAGTTGATTGATACTGCTATAAAATGGATCCAAACTCTGTGTGGTTTTGGGCTACCGTCTGGGTAAAGCTTTGAAATGTAAAAATGTTGATTGTTGTGAGATTTTTTTTTTCGAAACTTTTATTTTCTATGGCAGAACTTGTTTTTTAAGAACTTATTAAGGATGTAATTTTAAGTTTAAGGTTTTTTCAGAGGTTGCGGTTTGTTTTTTCACATAACTTAAGTATCTTAGATCTGGTTGTAAAGAACTTTGATTATCTGAAAAAGTTGATTGATACTGATATAAAGTGGATTCAAACTCTGTGTGGTTCTGGCCTACCGTCTGGGCAAAGCTTTGAAATGCAAAAAATTCATTTTTGTGAAATATTTTTTACGAAATTATGACTTTAAAAATTCGGGAAAGTCGGGTTTATTTTCTATGGCAGAACTTTTCTTTGAAGAATTTTCAATTTTTGTACTTTTTTGTTTAAGATTTTTCAGAGGTAGCGATTTATTTTTTCACATAGCATAAGTATATTAGATCTGGTTGCAAAAAACGTTGATTATCTGAAAAGTTGAATGATGCTGCTATAAAATGAATCCAAACTGTGTATGGTGTCGGCCTACCGTCTCGGAAAATCTTTGAAATACAAAAATGTTGATTTTTGTGAGGTATTTTTTTCGAAATTTTGACTTCTTAAACTCGGGAAGAGTCGGGTTTATTTTCTATGGCAGAACTTTTTTTTTTCAGAATTTATTAAGAAAGTAATTTTTTGTTAAAGGTTTTTTCAGAGATAGCGATTTGTTTTTTCACATAACTTAAGTATCTTAATTTTGGTTGTAAAAACTTTGATTATCTGAAAAGTTTATTGATGCTGCTATAAAATGGATCCAAACTGTTTGTTGTTTTGGCCTACCGTCTGGGTAAAGCTTTGAAATGCCAAAATGTTGATTTTTATGAGGTATTTTTTACGAAATTTTGACTTTAAAAACTTGGGAAGAATCGGGTTTATTTTCTATGGCAGAACTTTTCTTTTAAGAATTTTCAAAGTTTGTACTTTTTTGTTTAAGGTTTTTTAGAAGTAGCGGTTTGTTTTTTCACATAACTTAAGTATCTTAGATCTGGTTGTAAAGAACTTTGATTATCTGAAAAGTTT
>NW_022997925.1:0-1430 GCF_900245975.1 Drosophila guanche | reverse complement strand
CGAGTTTTTAAAGTAAAAATTTCGAAAACAAAAAATCTCACAACAATCAACATTTTTGCATTTCAAAGCTTTTCCGAGATGGTAGGCCAAAACCACAAACAGTTTGGATCCATTTTATAGCAGTATCAATCAACTTTTCAGATAATCAAAGTTTTTTGCAACCAGATCTAAGATACTTAAGTAATGTAAGAAAACAAACCGCAACCTCTGAAAACCCTTAAACTAAAAATTACAACCTTAATAAGTTCCTAAAAAACAAGTGTTGCCGTAGAAAATAAACCCGACTTTTCCCGAGTTTTTAAAGTAAAAATATCGAAAAAAAAATCTCACATCAATCAACATTTTTGCATTTCAAAGCTTTACCCAGACGGTAGGCCAAAACCACACAGAGTTTGGATCCATTTTATAGCAGTAGCAATCAACTTTTCAGATAATCAAAGTTTTTTACAACCAAAATTAAGATACTTAAGTTATGTGAAAAAACAAACCGCAACCTCTGAAAAAACCTTAAACTTAAAATAACTTCCTTAATAAGTTCTTAAAAAACATGTTCTGCCATAGAAAATAAACCCGAGTTTTTAAAGTCAAAATTTCGAACAATATACCTCACAAAAATCAACATTTTTGCATTTCAAAGCTTTACCCAGACGGTAGGCCAAAACCACACAGAGTTTGGATCCATTTTAAAGCAGAATCAATCATCTTTTCTGATAGTCAAAGTTTTTTGCAACCATATTTTAGATACTTAACTTATGTGAAAAAACAAATCGGAACCTTTGAAAAAACCTTAAACTAAAAATTACAAAATTGCTAGTTCTTAAAAAACAAGTTCTGGCATAGAAAATAAAACCGACTTCTACCGAGTTTTTAAAGTAAAAATATCGAAAAAAAAAATCTCACAACAATCCACATTTTTGCATTTCAAAGCTTTTCCGAGACGGTAGGCCAAAATCACACAGAGTTTGGATCCATTTTATAGCAGTATCAATCACCTTTTCAGATAATCAAAGTTTTTTGCAACCAGATCTAAGATACTTAAGTTATGTAAAAAAACAAACCGCAACCTCTAAAAAAACCTTAAACTAAAAATTACAACCTTAATAAGTTCTTAAAAAACAAGTTCTGCCATAGAAAATAAACCCGACTTTTCCCGAGTTTTTAAAGTAAAAAAATATCGAAAAAAAAAATCTCACATCAATCAACATTTTTGCATTTCAAAGCTTTACCCAGGCGGTAGGCCAAAACCACAAACAGTTTGGATCCATTTTATAGCACTATCAATCAACTTTTCAGATAATCAAAGTTTTTTACAACCAAAATTAAGATACTTAAGTTATGTGAAAAAACAAAGCGCAACCTCTGAAAAAACCTTAAACTTAAAATTACTGACATACCTAGTTCTTAAAAAACAAGTTCTGCCATAGAAAATA
>NW_022997924.1:0-1430 GCF_900245975.1 Drosophila guanche | reverse complement strand
CTTTGATTATCTGAAAAGTTGATTGATACTGCTATAAAATGGATCCAAACTCTGTGTGGTTTTGGCGTACCGCCTAGGTAAAGCTTTGAAATGCAAAAACGTTGATTTTTGTGAGGTATATTGTACGAAGTTTTGACTTTAAAAACTCGGGTTTATTTTCTATGGCAGAACTTGTTTTTTAAGAACTAGGTAAGTAAGTTATTTTAAGTTTAAGGTTTTTTCAGAGGTTGCGCTTTGTTTTTTCACATAACTTAAGTATCTTAATTTTTGTTGTAAAAAACTTTGATTATCTGAAAAGTTGATTGCTACTGCTATAAAATGGATCCAAACTCCGTGTGGTTTTGGCCTACCGTCTGGGTTAAGCTTTGAAATGCAAAAATGTTGATTGATGTGAGATTTTTTTTTCGATATTTTTACTTTAAAAACTCGGGAAAAGTCGAGTTTATTTTCTATGGCAGAACTTGTTTTTTAGGAACTTATTAAGGTTGTAATATTTAGTCTAAGGTTTTTTTCAGAGGTTGCGGCTTGTTTTTTAACATAACTTAAGTATCTTAGATCTGGTTGCAAAAAACTTTGATTATCTGAAAAGTTGATTGATACTGCTATAAAATGGATCCAAAATGTTTGTGGTTTTGGCCTACCATCTCGGGAAAGCTTTGAAATGCAAAAATGTTGATTGTTGTTAGATTTTTTGTTTTCGAAATTTTTAATATAAAAACTCGGGTTTATTTTCTATGCCAGAACTTGTTTTTTAAGAACTTATTAAGGAAGTAATTTGTGGTTTAATGTTTTTTCAGAGGTTTCGGTTTGTTTTTTCACATAACTTAAGTATCTTAATTTTGGTTGTAAAAAACTTTGATTATCTGAAAAGTTGATTGCTACTGCTATAAAATGGATCCAAACTCCGTGTGGTTTTGGCCTACCGTCTGGGTTAAGCTTTGAAATGCAAAAATGTTGATTGATGTGAGATTTTTTTTTCGATATTTTTACTTTAAAAACTCGGGAAAAGTCGAGTTTATTTTCTATGGCAGAACTTCTTTTTTGGGAACTTATTAAGGTTGTAATATTTAGTTTAAGGTTTTTTTCAGAGGTTGATGCTTGTTTTTTTACATGACTTAAGTATCTTAGATCTGGTTGCAAAATTTTGATTATCTGAAAAGTTGATTGATTCTGCTATAAAATGGATCCAAACTATGTGTGGTTTTGGCCTACCGTCTGGGTAATGCTTTGAAATGCAAAAATGTTGATTGTTGTGAGATTTTTCGTTTTCGAAATTTTTACTTTAAAAACTCGGGAAAAGTCGGGTTTATTTTCTATGGCAGAACTTGTTTTTTAAGAACTTATTAAGGAAGTAATTTGTGGTTTAATGTTTTTTCAGAGGTTTCGGTTTGTTTTTTCACATAACTTAAGTATATTAGATCTGGTTGCAA
>NW_022997923.1:0-1430 GCF_900245975.1 Drosophila guanche | reverse complement strand
CCACTGCAAATTAATTTCTTCATTCTGGCTATAATAATGATCCGATCGGATCCCAATTTGCTGATCTGATAGATATGGTTATTCCCTACGGAATGGCGTTTTTAGTTTTCTCTTATCTTCAAAATTTGGGAGGTTTTCGCCCTTTTGAGGGGGCGGAAGGGGGCGTGGCTCATTTTTGAAATACAATTTGAGCATACAGCAGTCTGAAACCAAAATTTGGTGGCTTTAGCTCTTATAGTCTCTGAAAACTAGCCGACAAACAAGACGGACAGACAGACATGGCTCAATCGACTCGGCTATTGATGCTGATCAAGAATATATATACTTTATGGGGTCGGAAACGTTTCCTTCTGTGCGTTACATACAACCGTTATTCCCCACAAATACAATATACCCTATTTACTCTTCGAGTACCGGGTATTAAAAATGTATTACAAAGCTTTTGAAAGATTAGAGCCTAATATTCATTATAGAGTCTATTCGAATGATCGTTTGAACGGGCCTTATTTTTGGGGTATTTACACAAAATAATTCACAAAAAAAACCTTTTAACTTAGAAGTCAAATTCTTTACTTTTTAAATAAGGAAAAGAGCCTTGATTAATGGAAAAATAAATTTGTTCCACTATCATTCGTAGCTGGATTTTTAGAAACTTTTTTCAATTCGAAAATGTGTGAGTCTATTCGTCTGATTGGGAGTGTATATGTATGGTTTTATTTTACCAAAGTTCTGGTAAGGCTCCTGTCCTGTTTTCAACATCTTATCAATTTTTTGTTGCACTGTCTTATTGTTTTTGACGACGTTGTTAAAGTTTAATGTTCTTTTAAATCATGCAAATCCGTATGGAAAATACAATTGGTTTGCTCTGGAATCTTGCATTTTGTGTGAGTGCTTTCTCACCTGCCTTCTCTCTGATGTTCCCAGGGTGTCTTCAGGTTGCGATCAAGTGGGATAGGGATACTGCAATGGCGTACACACTCGTATTTACAAATATGTAAATATTGAAATTTCCGTGTTGCTTCATTTATGTTAATGTAATTAATTATTTACAATAATTTGTAAAGGTTTACAAATGTTCGGAAATGTTCGTGAGAAGCTCTCATGTTAATATTGGCCTATCTACACCGTTTTCCAACTACAAACTCCATTTAAAAGCAATACAGATATTTTGATACACATTTTTCAAGTTAAAGTTGGCGTAGAGTTTTGTTTTATTTATTTAAAATTGTAAACACTCAAAATCTTACAACTGGCCGAACGCTGGACCGGCTGGCGGGCGTGCCGGAAGACAAGCTGGTCGAGGCCCATGGCAGCTTCCACACAAACCACTGCATTAAGTGCAAGAAGGAATACGGCATTGCCTGGATGAAGGAGGAGATCTTCGCTGATCGGCTGCCCAAGTGCACGGCATGCAAGAAAATTGTGAAGCC
>NW_022997922.1:0-1431 GCF_900245975.1 Drosophila guanche | reverse complement strand
TGGGTAAAGCTTTGAAATGCAAAAACGTTGGTTGTTGTGAGATTTTTATTGTCGAAATATTGACTTTAAAAACTCGGGAAGATTAGGGTTTATTTTCTATGGCATAACTTTTCTTTTAATAATTTTCAAAGTTTGTACTTTTTTTGTTTAAGGTTTTTACAGAGGTTGCGGTTTTTTTTTCTCATAACTTAAGTATCTTTGATCTGGTTGCAAAAAACTTTGATTATCTTGAAAGTTTATTGAAACTGCTATAAAATGGATCCAAACTCTATGTGGTTTTGGCGTACCGTCTAGGTTAAGCTTTGAAATGCAAAAATGTTTATTGTTGCGAGATTTTTTTTGTCGAAATATTGACTTTAAAAATTCGGGAACAGTCGGGTTTATTTTCTATGGCAGAACTTTTCTTTTAAGAATTTTCAAAGTTTGTACTTTTTTTGTTTAAGGTTTTTTCAGAGGTTGCGGTTTGTTTTTTCACATAACTTAAGTATCTTAGATCTCGTTGCAAAAAATTTTGATTATCTGAAAAGTTTATTGAAACTGTTAAAAAATTGATCCAAACTGTGTGTGGTTTTCGCCTGCCATCTGGGTAAAGCTTTGAAATGCAAAAATGTTGATTTTTGTGAGGTATTTTTCATGACATTTTGACTTTACAAATTCGGGAACAGTCTAGTTTATTTTCTATGGCAGAACTTTTCTTTTAAGAATTTTCAAAGTTTGTATTTTTTTTGTTTAAGGTTTTTTAGAGGTTGCGGTTTGTTTTTTCACATAACTTAAGTATCTTAGATCTCGTTTAAAAAAAAACTTTGATTATCTGAAAAGTTGATTGAAACTGCTAAAAAATTGATCCAAACTGTCTGTGGTTTTCGCCTGCCGTCTGGGTAAAGCTTTGAAATGCAAAAATGTTGATTTTTGTGAGGTATTTTTCACAACATTTTGACTTTAATAACTCGGGAACATTAGGGTTTATTTTCTATTGCATAACTTTTTTTTAAGGAACTTATTAAAGATGTCATTTTTAATTTAAGGTTTTATCAGAGGTTGCGGTTTGTTTTTTCACATAACTTAAGTATCTTAGATCTGGTTGCAAAAACTTTGATTATCTGTAAAGTTGATTGATACTGCTATAAAATGGATCCAAACTGTGTGTGGTTGTGGCCTACCGTCTGGGTAAAGCTTTGAAATGCAAAAATGTTGGTTGTTGTGAGATTTTTATTGTCGAAATATTGACTTTAAAAAATCGGGAACAGTCGGGTTTATTTTCTATGGCAGAACTTTTTTTTAAGGAACTTATTAAAGATGTCATTTTTAATTTAAGGTTTTATCAGAGGTTGCGGTCTGTTTTTTCACATAACTTAAGTATCTTAGATCTGGTTGCAAAAAACTTTGATTATCTAAAAGTTGATTGATACTGCTAAGAAATTAATCCAAACT
>NW_022997921.1:0-1431 GCF_900245975.1 Drosophila guanche | reverse complement strand
AAATTTGGGAAAAGTCGGTTTTATTTTCTATGGCAGAACTTGTTTTTTTAGGAACTAGCTATTTTGTAATTTTTAGTTTAAGGTTTTTTCAGAGGTTGTGGTTTGTTTTTTCACATAACTTAAGTATCTTAATTTTGGTTGTAAAAAACTTTGATTATCTGAAAAGTTGATTGATACTTCTATAAAATGGATCCAAACTGTGTGGTTTTTTTGATATTTTTACTTTAAAAACTCGGGAAAAGTCGGGTTTATTTTCTATGGCAGAACTTGTTTTTTAGGAACTTATTAAGGATGTTATTTTTAGTTTTAGGTTTTTTTAGAGGTTGCGGTTTGTTTTTTCACATAAGTTAAGAATCTAAATTTTGGTTGCAAAAAATTTAGATTATCTGAAAAGTTGATTGATACTGCTATAAAGTGGATCCAAACTCTGTGTGGTTTTGGCCTACCGTCTCGGAAAAGCTTTGAAATGCAAAAATGTGGATTGTTGTGAGATTTTTTTTTTTCGAATTTTTGACTTTAAGAACTCTGGAAAAGTTGGTTTTATTTTCTTTGGCAGAACTTGTTTTTTAGGAACTTATTAAGGAAGTAATTTTTAGTTTAAGGTTTTTTCAGATGTTGCGGTTGGTTTTTCACATAACTTAAGTATCTTAATTTTGGTTGTAAAAAACGTTGATTATCTGAAAAGTTGACTGATACTGCTTTAATATGGATCCAACCTCTGTGTGGTTTTGGCCTACCGTCTGGGTAAAGCTTTGAAATGCAAACATATTGATTTTTGTGAAGTATTTTTTACAAAATTTTGACTTTAAAAATTCGGGAAAAGTCGGGTTTATTTTCTATGGAAGAACTTTTCTTTTAAAAATTTTCAAAGTTTGTTACTTTTTTGTTTAAGGTTTTTTAGAAGTAGCGGTTTGTTTTTTCACATAACTTAACCATCTTAGACCTGGTTGTAAAGAACTTTGATTACTTTGAATTTTCATAGGTTGCGGTTTGTTTTTTCACATATCTTAAGTATCTTAATTTTGGTTGTAAAAAACCTTGATTATCTAAAAAGTTGATTGATACTGCTATTAAATGGATCCAAACTGTTTGTGGTTTTGGCCTATCGTCTCGGAAAAGCTTTGAAATGCAAAAATGTTGATTGTTGTGCGATTTTTTTTTTCTTCGAAATTTTTACTTTAAAAATTCGGGAAAAGTCGGGTTTATTTTCTATGGAAGAACTTTTCTTTTAAGAACTTATTAAGGAAGTAATTTTTAGTTTAAGGTTTTTTTAGAGCTTGCGGTTTTTTTTTTTCATAACCTAAGTATCTTAGATCTGGTTGCAAAAAAATTTTGCTTATCTGAAAAGTTGATTGATTCTGCTATAAAATGGATCCAAACTCTGTGTGGTTTTGGCCTACCGTCTCGGAAAAGCTTTGAAATGCAAAAATG
>NW_022997920.1:0-1432 GCF_900245975.1 Drosophila guanche | reverse complement strand
AAGTTGATTGATACTGCTATAAAATGGATCCAAACTGTGTGGTTTTGGCCTACCGTCTGGGTAAAGCTTTGAAATGCAAAAATGTTGATTTTTGTGAGATTTTTTTTTCTCGAAATTTTGACTTTAAAAACTCGGGAAAAGTCGGTTTTATTTTCTATGGCAGAACTTGTTTTTTTAAGAACTAGCTATTTTGTAATTTTTAGATTAAGGTTTTTTCAGAGGTTGTGGTTTGTTTTTTTACATAACTTAAGTATCTTAATTTTGGTTGTAAAAAACTTTGATTATCTGAAAAGTTGATTGATACTGCTATAAAGTGGATCCAAACTCTGTGTGGTTTTGGCCCACCGTCTACGAAAAGCTTTGAAATGCAAAAATGTGGATTGTTGTGAGATTTTTTTTTTCGAAAGTTGGACTTTAAAAACTCGGGAAAAGTTGGTTTTATTTTCTATGGCAGAACTTGTTTTTTTAAGAACTAGCAATTTTGTAATTTTTAGATTAAGGTTTTTTCAGAGGTTGTGGTTTGTTTTTTCACATAACTTAAGTATCTTAATTTTGGTTGTAAAAAACTTTGATTATCTGAAAAGTTGATTGATACTGCTATAAAATGGATCCAAACTGCTTTTGTGTGGTTTTGGCCTACCGTCTCGGAAAGGCTTTGAAATTCAAAAATGTTGATTGTTGTGAGAATTTATTTTTCGAAATTTGGACCTTAAAAATTCGTGAAAAGTCGGTTTTATTTTCTATGGCAGAACTTGTTTTTCAGGAACTTATTAAGGAAGTAATTTTTAGTTTAAGGTTTTTTCAGAGGTTGAGGTTTGTTTTTTTCACATAACCTAGTTATCGTAGATCTGGTTGTATGGAACTTTGTTTATCTGAAAAGTTTATTCATACTGCTATCAAGTGGATCCAAACTCTGAGTGGTTTTGGTTCCAAACACTTTGTGTTTTTGCTTTACCGTCTGGGAAATATACATATTTGATATGCAAAAATGTTGATTTTTGTGAGGTATTTATTACGAAATTCAGACTTTAAAAACTCGGGAAGAGTTGGGTTTATTTTCTATGACAGAACTTGTTTTTTAAGAACTAGCAATTTTGTAATTTTTAGTTTAAGGTTTTTTCAGAGGTTGTGGTTTGTTTTTTCACATAACTTAAGTATCTTAACTGTGGTTGTAAAAAACTTTGATTATCTGAAAAGTTGATTGAAATTTTGACTTTAAAAACTCGGAAAAATTTGGTTTTATTTTCTATGGCAGAACTTGTTTTTTAAGAACTAGCAATTTTGTAATTTTTAGTTTAAGGTTTTTTTCAGAGGTTGTGGTTTGTTTTTTCACATAACTTAAGTATCTTAATTTTGGTTGTAAAAAACTTTGATTATCTGAAAAGTTGATTGATACTGCTATAAAATGGATCCAAACTGTGTGGTTTTGGCC
>NW_022997919.1:0-1432 GCF_900245975.1 Drosophila guanche | reverse complement strand
TTTTGTGAGGTATTTTGTACGAAATTTTGACTTTAAAAACTCGGGTTTTTTTTTCTATGGCAGAACTTGTTTTTTAAGAACTTATTAAGAAAGTAATTTTAAGTTTAAGGTTTTTTCAGAGGTTGCGGTTTGTTTTTTTACATAACTTAAGTATCTTAATTTTGGTTGTAAAAAACTTTGATTATCTGAAAAGTTGATTTATACTGCTTTAATATGGATCCAACCTCTGTGTGGTTTTGCTTTGAAATGCAAAAATGTTGATTTTTGTGAGGTATTTTTTACAAAATTTTGACTTTAAAAATTCGGGAAAAGTCGGTTTTATTTTCTATGGAAGAACTTTTCTTTTAAAAATTTTCAAAGTTTGTTACTTTTTGTTTAAGGTTTTTTAGAAGTAGCGGTTTGTTTTTTCACATAACTTAGCCATCTTAGACCTGGTTGTAAAGAACTTTATTTACTTTGAATTTTCATAGGTTGCGGTTTGTTTTTTCACATAACTTAAGTATCTTAATTTTGGTTGTAAAAAACCTTGATTATCTAAAAAGTTGATTGATACTGCTATTAAATGGATCCAAACTGTTTGTGGTTTTGGCCTACCGTCTCGGAAAAGCTTTGAAATGCAAAAATGTTGATTGTTGTGAGATTATTTTTTCTTCGAAATTTTGACTTTAAAAATTCGGGAAAAGTCGGGTTTATTTTCTATGGAAGAACTTTTCTTTTAAGAACTTATTAAGGAAGTCATTTTTAGTTTAAGGTTTTTTTTAGAGCTTGCGGTTTGTTTTTTTTTTCATAACATAAGAATCTTAGATCTGGTTGCAAAAAAACTTTGATTATCTGAAAAGTTGATTGATTCTGCTATAAAATGGATCCAAACTCTGTGTGGTTTTGGCCTACCGTCTCGGGAAAGCTTTGAAATGCAAAAATGTGGATTGTTGTGAGATTTTTTTTTTTTTCGAAATTTTGACTTTAAGAACTCGGGAAAAGTTGGTTTTATTTTCTATGGCAGAACTTGTTTTTTTAAGAACTAGCAATTTTGTAATTTTTAGTTAAAGGTTTTTTCAGAGGTTGTGGTTCGTTTTTTCACATAACTTAAGTATCTTAAATTTGTTTGTAAAAAACTTTGATTATCTGAAAAGTTGATTGATACTGCTATTAAATGGATCCAAACTGTTTGTGGTTTTGGCCTACCGTCTCGGAAAAGCTTTGAAATGCAAAAATGTTGATTGTTGTGAGATTTTTTTTTCTTCGAAATTTTTACTTTAAAAATTCGGGAAAAGTCGGGTTATTAATTTTTAGTTTAAGGTTTTTTTTAGAGCTTGCGGTTTGTTTTTTTTTTCATAACATAAGTATCTTAGATCTGGTTGCAAAAAAATTTTGATTATCTAAAAAGTTGATTGATACTGCTATAAAGTGGATCCAAACTCTGTGTGGTTTT
>NW_022997918.1:0-1432 GCF_900245975.1 Drosophila guanche | reverse complement strand
AACTTTTCAGATAATCAAAGTTTTTTACAACCAGATCTAAGATACTTAAGTTATGTGAAAAAACCAACCGCAACCTCTTTAAAAACCTTAAACTTAAAATAACTTCCTTAATAAGTTCCTAAAAAAACAAGTTCTGCCATAGAAAATAAAAACAGACTTTTCCTAAGTTTTTAAAGTCAAAAATTCGTAAAAAATACCTTACAAAAATGAACATTTTTGCATTTCAAAGCTTTACCCAGACGGTAGGCCAAACCCACACAGAGTTTGGATCCATTTTATAGCAGTATCAATCAACTTTTCAGATAATCAAAGTTTTTTACAACCAGATCTGAGATACTTAAGTTATGTGAAAAAACCAACCGCAACCTCTGAAAAAACCTTAAACTTAAAATAAATTCCTTAATAAGTTCTTAAAAAACAAGTTCTGGCATGGAAAATGAACCCGACTTTTCCTGGGTTTTTTAAGTCAAAAATTCGTAAAAAATACCTCACAAAAATCAACATTTTTGCATTTCAAAGCTTTACCCAGACGGTAGGCCAAACCCACACAAAGTTTGGATCCATTTTATAGCAGTATCAATCAACTTTTCAGATAATCAAAACTTTTTACAACGAAAATTAAGATACTTAAGTTATGTGAAAAAACAAACCGCAACTTTTGAAAAAACCTTAAACTTAAAATTACTTCCTTAATAAGTTTTTAAAGAAAACAAGTTCTGGCATAAAAAATAAACCCGACTTTTCCCGAGTTTTTAAAGTCAAAATTTCGAAAACAAAAAATCTCACTACAATCAACATTTTTGCATTTCAAAGGTTTACCCAGACGGTAGGCCAAAACCACACAGAGTTTGGATCCATATTATACCAGTAGCAATCAACTTTTCAGATAATCAAAGTTTTTTACAATAAAAGGTAAGATACTTAAGTTATGTGAAAAAACAAACCGCAACCTCTGAAAAAACCTTAAACTAAAAATGACTTCCTTAATAAGTTTCTAAAAAACAAGTTCTGCCATAGAAAATAAACCCGAATTTTCCCGAGTTTTTAAAGTAAAAATATCAAAAAAAATAAATCTAACATCAATCAACATTTGTGCATTTCAAAGCTTTTCCGAGACGGTAGGCTAAAACCACACAGAGTTTGGATCCATTTTATACCAGTAGCAATCAACTTTTCAGATAATCAAAGTTTTTTACAACCAAAATTAAGGTACTTAAGTTATGTGAAAAAAATAAACCGCAACCTCTGAAAAAACCTTAAACTAAAAATTACATCCTTAATAAGTTCCTAAAAAACAAGTTCTGCCATAGAAAATAAAACCGACTTTTCCTGAGTTTTTAAAGTCAAAAATTCGTTAAAAATACCTCACAAAAATCAACATTTTTGCATTTCAAAGCTTTACCCAGACGGTAGGCCAAACCCACACAGAGTT
>NW_022997917.1:0-1432 GCF_900245975.1 Drosophila guanche | reverse complement strand
GAGCCTCATTTAATATGGATATAACTTTGGGGGAGAATTTCGTTATGCTTAAGTCCATTCTGCCTTTTTTCATAGTGACTGGCACATTATGTTGCAACGCTATATGCATGACAGTCTGCAGCTCATGCGATGTCAAATCATCCACGTTGCTGTCCCACAACTGACAGTTGCATTCATTGCTGCAGTCACCAAGAGTATCAACATAGATACTTATATCGGGTGGCTGAAGGTAGTGCATCAGAATTTGTGTGATTATCCGCAATGAATCATCCTCTTCATAGGGCTCTGTCTAAACATCCGAAGGATGTTCATAGGCTCTGTTGGAGTCGGCTCTGTGCTATTTAACTGCCGCCAGGGAAAATTTTGGAGGGACTTGACCGTCATCTTGGAATCCTTATTGATCTCCAACTCCTGGCCCTCTGGCATTTTCGACACCTTGTTCTCCACGAATTTTTGCAACTTGATTGCCAGGCCGGCACAGGATTGCACTTTCCCTCTTCAACGAAAGCCAATTCTGATAGACAAGTTTGAGATCGAAAATCAGTTCATCTACATTTCGATAGCGCCGTTTCTGCACACGAATAACGATTGTGCCCAGGTCCATGGGATTTTTGAGTCCCGCAATATCTCGGTTTCTTCTGTCCATGGGCAGCATAAAAACTTGTGCATATTGCTTCATTGTTACCTTTTCGAGGATCTGCTTTTTGACATAGTGAATTTTATTGGTGTATGTACCGGTTTTAGGAGCTTACACATGTAACGACGGGGTATCGTGGGGGACACATATTAAATTTAAATGTACTCACAAAAAAGGTGTAGTCTTACCATTGCTGGAGAAGATTGATGTTATTGATTTTATTAGAGTTGATTGCAGAATCAAGTTATTCAGAATAAACTTTCTCGTATTTTTAGAGACCGAATCTTTTTTCACATCTAGCAAATTTTCGATTAAGCACTCAAAAAAATATGCCTCTGTCATTATGTCCTAGAGATGCGAAAGCAACGATTCGCTTCCAAGGCAACTCAACACAAAACAAAACACGATGTAAGCTTTTCCAACACTAGAACACATCGAATGGGGAATGGCTTCAACACTTGCTAAAAACTAGACGGATAAATCCTTTCCATTCCTAGCAAAGAGAATGAACAATCACGTAGGGCTTTTAGCTATGATTTCTGAATTTAAAGTGTAATAACCGAATTGGAAAGGTAGCTAAGGTCGAAAGGAAGGAGTAAAGCGGAAGAAGCTGTAAATTTGGTCAATGAGGCAGCTTTTTATTTATTTTAATTAACAATTATCTGCAAATTCTGCGATGGTGTAAAGAGGGTAGGTTCAGTAGTTTTAGCCTAGATAGGTATGGTGGAAGGAGTCTCTTAGAGTCCCAGTTTAGATTTCTAAGGGCGAATATTAAAAATTGTTTTTGATCGGATT
>NW_022997916.1:0-1434 GCF_900245975.1 Drosophila guanche | reverse complement strand
GTTGACTTTAAAAACTCGAGAAAAGTCGGGTTTATTTTCTATGGCAGAACTTGATTTTTAGGAACTTATTAAGGATGTATGTTTTAGTTTAAGGTTTCTTTAGAAGTAGCGGGCAGTTTTTTCACATAACTTAAGTATCTTAGATCTGGTTGCAAAAAACTTTGATTATCTAAAAGTTGATTGATACTGCTAAAAAATTGATCCAAACTGTATGTGGTTTTGGCCTACTGTCTTGGTAAAGTTTTGAAATGCAAAAATGTTGATTGTTGTAAGTTTTTTATTGTCGAAATATTGACTTTAAAAACTCGGGAACATTCGGGCTTATTTTCTATTGCAGAACTTTTTTAGGAACTTATTAAAGATGTAATTTTTAGTTTAAGGTTTTTCCAGAGGTTGCGGTCTGTTTTTTCACATAACTTAAGTATCTTAGATCTGGTTGCAAAAAAATTTGATTATCTAAAAGTTGATTGATACTGCTAAAAAATTGATCCAAACTGTGTGTGGTTTTGGCCTACCGTCTGGGTAAAGCTTTGATGGCAAAAATGTTGGTTGTTGTGAGATTTTTATTGTCGAAATATTGACTTTAAAAACTCGGGAACAGTCGGGTTTATTTTTTATGGCAGAACTTTTTTTAGGAACCTATTAAAGATGTAATTTTTAATTTAAGGTTTTTTTAAAGATTACGGTTTGTTTTTTTCACATAACTTAAGTATCTTAGATGTGGTTGCAAAAAACTTTTATTATCTGAAAAGTTTATTAAAACTGCTATAAAATGGATCCAAACTCTGTGTGGTTTTGGCCTACCGTCTAGGTAAAGCTTTGAAATGCAAAAATGTTGATTGTTGTGAGATTTTTATTGTCGAAATATTGACTTTAAAAACTCGGGAACATTCGGGCTTATTTTCTATTGCAGAACTTTTTTAGGAACTTATTAAAGATGTAATTTTTAGTTTAAAGTTTTTTTAGAAGTAGCGGTTTGTTTTTTCACATAACTTAAGTATCTTAGATCTGGTTGCAAAAAACTTTGATTATCTGAAAAGTTGATTGATACAGCTAAAAAATTGATACAAACTGTGTGTGGTTTTGGCCTACCGTCTGGGTAAGGCTTTGAAATGCAAAAATGTTGGTTGTTGTGAGATTTTTATTGTCGAAATATTGAC
The DNA here is from genome assembly GCF_900245975.1 of Drosophila guanche. NCBI lineage: Eukaryota > Metazoa > Arthropoda > Insecta > Diptera > Drosophilidae > Drosophila > Drosophila guanche. The sequence continues at coordinate 274 of NW_022997916.1, read as the reverse complement.
TTTAAAAACTCGGGAACAGTCGGGTTTATTTTTTATGGCAGAACTTTTTTTTAGGAACTTATTAAAGATGTAATTTTAAATTTAAGGTTTTTTCAGAGGTTGCGGTCTGTTTTTTCACATAACTTAAGAATCTTAGATCTGGTTGCAAAAAACTTTGATTATCTAAAAGTTGATTGATACTGCTAAAAAATTGATCCAAACTGTATGTGGTTTTGGCCTACTGTCTTGGTAAAGTTTTGAAATGCAAAAATGTTGGTTGTTGTGAGATTTTTAT
>NW_022997915.1:0-1434 GCF_900245975.1 Drosophila guanche | reverse complement strand
TTGTAAAGTCAAAATGTGGTGAAAAATACCTCACAAAAATCAACATTTTTGCATTTCAAAGCTTTACCCAGACGGTAGGGGAAATCCACACACAGTTTGGATCAATTTTTTAGCAGTATCAATCAACTTTTCAGATAATTAAAGTTTTTTTCAACCAGATCTAAGATACTTAAGTTATTTGAAAAAACAGACCGCAACCTCTGAAAAAACCTTAAACTAAAAATTGCACTTTTAATAAATTCCTAAAAAAAAATTCTGCCATAAACCCGACTGTTCCCGAGTTTTTAAAGTCAATATTTCGACAATAAAAATTTCACAACAGCCAAAAATTTTGCATTTCAAAGCTTTACCCAGACAGTAGGCCAAAACCACACACAGTTTGGATCCATTTTATAGCAGTATCAATCAACTTTACAGATAATCAAATTTTTTTGCAACCAGATCTAAGATACTTAAGTTATGTGAAAAAACAAAATACTACCTTTGAAAAAACCTAAAACTAAAAATTGCATCCTTATTAAGTTCTTAAAAAACCAGTTCTGCCATAGAAAATAAACCCGACTGTTCCCAAATTTGTAAAGTCAAAATGTCGGGAAAAATAACTCACAAAAATCAACATTTTTGCATTTCAAAGCTTTACCCAGACGGTAGGCGAAATCCACACACAGTTTGGATCAATTTTTTAGCAGTATCAATCAACTTTTCAGATAATTAAAGTTTTTTTCTACCAGATCTAAGATACTTATGTTATGTGAGAAAACAAACCGCAACCTTTGAAAAAACCTTAAACAAAAAATGTACAAACTTTGAAAATTCTTAAAAGAAAAGTTCTGCCATAGAAAATAAACCCTAATGTTCCCGAGTTCGTAAAGTCAATATTTCGACAATAAAAATCTCACAACAATCAACATTTTTGCATTTCAAAGCTTTACCCAGACGGTAGGCGAAATCCACACACAGTTTGGATCAATTTTTTAGCAGTATCAATCAACTTTTCAAATAATCAAAGTTTTTTGCAACCAGATCTAAGATACTTAAGTTATGTGAAAAAACAAAATACTACCTTTGAAAAAACCTAAAACTAAAAATTACATACTTATTAAGTTCTTAAAAAACCAGTTCTGCCATAGAAAATAAACCCGACTGTTCCCGAATTTGTAAAGTCAAAATGTCGTGAAATATACCTCACAAAAATCAACATTTTTGCATTTCAAAGCTTTACCCAGACGGTAGGGGAAATCCACACACAGTTTGGATCAATTTTTTAGCAGTATCAATCAACTTTTCAGATAATTAAAGTTTTTTTCAACCAGATCTAAGATACTTATGTTATGTGAGAAAACAAACCGCAACCTTTGAAAAAACCTTAAACAAAAAAAGTACAAACTTTGAAAATTCTTAAAAGAAAAGTTTGCCATAGAAAATAAGCCCGAC
>NW_022997914.1:0-1434 GCF_900245975.1 Drosophila guanche | reverse complement strand
GGTTGCGGTTAGTTTTTTCACAAAATTTAAGTATCTTAATTTTGGTTGTAAAAACTTTGATTATCTGAAAAGTTGATTGATACTGCTATAAAGTGGATCCAAACTGTGTGTGGTTTTGTCATACCGTCTGGGTAAAGCTTTGAAATGCAAAAATGTTGATTTTTGTGAGGTATTTTGTGCGAAAGTTTGCCTTTAAAAAATCGGGAAAAGTCGGGTTTATTTTCTATGGCAGAACTTTTCTTTTAAGAATTTTCAAAGTTTTTACTTTTTTGTTTAAGGTTTTTTTGAAGTTGCGGTTTGTTTTTTCAGATAACTTAAGTATCTTAGATCTGGTTGTAAAGAACTTTGATTATCTGAAAAGTTAATTTATAGTGCTATAAAATGGATCCAAACTCTGTGTGGTTTTGGCCTACCGTCTCGGTTAAGCTTTGAAATGCCAAAATGCTTATTGTTGTGAAATTTTTTGTTTTCGAAATTTTTACTTTAAAAATTCGGGAAAAGTCGGGTTTATTTTCTATGGAAGAACTTTTCTTTTAAGAACTTATTAAGGAGCTAATTTTTAGTTTAAGGTTTTTTTTAAAGCTTGCGGTTTGTTTTTTTTTCATAACTTAACCATCTTAGACCTGGTTGTAAAGAACTTTGATTACTTTGATTTTTCATAGGTTGCGGTTTCTTTTTTCACATAACTTAAGTATCTTAATTTTGGTTGTAAAAAACTTTGATTATCTGAAAAGTTGATTGATTCTGCTATAAAATGGATCCAAACTCTGTGTGGTTTTGGCCTACCGTCTCGGAGAAGCTTTGAAATGCAAAAATGTGGATTGTTGTGAGATTTTTTTTTTTTCGTAATTTTGACTTCAAAAACTCGGGAAAAGTTGGTTTTATTTTCTATGGCAGAACTTGTTTTTTAAGAACTAGCAATTTTGTAATTTTTAGTTTAAGGTTTTTTTAGAGGTTTCGGTTTGTTTTTTCACATAACTTAAGTATCTTAACTGTGGTTGTAAAAAACTTTGATTATCTGAAAAGTGGATTGATACTGCTATAAAATGGATCCAAACTCTGAGTGGTTTTGGCCTACCGTCTCGGAAAAGCTTTGAAATGCAAAAATGTGGATTGTTGTGAGATTTTTTTTTTCGAAATTTTGACTTTAAAAACTCGGGAAAAGTTGGTTTTATTTTCTATGCCAGAACTTGTTTTTTAAGAACTTATTAAGTATGTAATTTTTAGTTAAATCTTTTTTCAGAGGTTGTGGTTTGTTTTTTTCAAATAACTTAAGTATCTTAATTTTGGTTGTAAAAAACTTTGATTATCTGAAAAGTTGATAGATACTGCTATAAAATGGATCCAAACTCTGTGTGATTTTGGCCTACCGTCTGGGTAAAGCTTTGAAATGCAAAAATGTTGATTGATGTGAGATTTTTTTTTTTTTTTTTT
>NW_022997912.1:0-1434 GCF_900245975.1 Drosophila guanche | reverse complement strand
AAAAAAAAAAAAAACCGAACCTCTAAAACTAACCTTAAACTAAAAATTACTTCCTTAATAAGTTCTTAAAAAAAAAGTTCTGCCATAGAAAATAAACCCGACTTTTCTCGAGTTTTTAAAGTCAAAATTTGAAAAAAAAAAAAATCTCACAACAAAAAGCATTTTTGCATTTCAAACTTAACCGAGACGGTAGGTCAAAACCACACAGAGTTTGGATCTTTTTCATAGCAGTATCAATAAACTTTTCAAATAATTAAAGTTTTTTACAACCAAAAGTAAAATATTTAAGTTATGTGAAAAAACAAACCGCAACCTCTGAAAAAACCTGAAACTTAAAATTACTTCCTTAATAAGTTCTTAAAAAACAATTTCTGCCATAGAAAATAAACCCGACTTTTCCAGAGTTTTTAAGGTGAAAATTTGGAAAAAAAAATCTCACAACAATAAGCATTCTTGCATTTCAAAGCTTAACCGAAACGGTAGGCCAAAACCACACAGAGTTTGGATCCATTTTATAGCAGAATCAATCAACTTTTCAGGTAATCAAAGTTTTTTGCTAAACCGCAACCTCTAAAAAAAAACTTTAAACTAAAAATTACTTCCTTAATAAGTTCTTAAAAAAAAGTTCTGCCATAGAAAATAAACCCGACTTTTCTAATAATCAAAGTTTTTTGCAACCAGATCAAAAATACTTAAGTTATGAAAAAAAAAACAAACCGCAACCTCTAAAAATAACCTTAAACTAAAAATTGTTTCCTTAATAAGTTCTTAAAAAAACAGTTCTTTTTCGAAAACAAAAAATCTCACAACAATAAGCATTTTTGCATTTTAAAGCTTAACTAAGACGGTAGGCCAAAACCACACAGATTTTGGATCCATTTTATAGCAGTATCAATCAGCTTTTCAGATAATTAAAGTTTTTAAAACCAAAATTAAGATACTTAAATATTGTGAAAAAACAAAACGCAACCTCTGAAAAAACCTTAAACTCAAAATTACAAAATTGCTAGTTCTTAAAAAACAAGATCTGCCATAGAAAATGAACCCGACTTTTCCCGAGTTTTTAAAGTCAAAATTTCGAAAAAAAAAATCTCACAACAATCAACAATTTTGCATTACAAAGATTTACCCAGACGGTAGGCCAAAACCACACAGAGTTTGGATCCATTTTATAGCAGTATCAATCAACTTTTCAGATAATCAAAGTTTTTTACAACCACAATTAAGATACTTAGGTTATGTGAAAAACCAACCGCAACCTCTGAAAAAACCTTAAACTCAAAATTACAAAATTGCTAGTTCTTAAAAAACAAGATCTGCCATAGAAAATAAAAGTGACTTTTCAAGTAATCAAAGTTTTTTACAACCAAAATTAAGATACTTAAGTTATGTGAAAAAACAAACCGCAACCTCTGAAAAAACCTGAAACTTAAA
>NW_022997911.1:0-1434 GCF_900245975.1 Drosophila guanche | reverse complement strand
TAATTAATTAGGCAAGATACTTCATTTAACGTTTTTTTAATTCTCGTAAATACAAAATTAAAATTAAAATAAATAAGTTTAAAAGTTAGGTGTCGGGTGTAAAATTAATATCATGTTCATCCTCTGGCTGTCGCTGCCACATTGGCGGCCTGTTGAGCAATTCCCACAACCTGAATTGTGGCATCTCTGGTGTGCTGGCCAACGCGTTCCTATAATAGAGAATTATATATTTTAGCTTCTATATTAATTATTGACTTTGTTTTAGACTTACAAGTCTCTTTCCAAGCTTTCTCAGCCAACCGGCCTCCGACTGTCCCACACTGATGGCCAGGATCAGAGCAACAAAGACGAAGATCTTGTAGAAGTTCATGATGAGATTCTTTGAGTATTCCTTTTATTAAAGCAAAAGTTGCTGTTGCTGATGCTGATGCTGTTGATGTTGCTGGCAGAGCTGTGCGACTGATGAATCGACAATCAAAAGAGTGAGCTTTTATAGTGCCTTGTCTTCCATCAGTACAGCGCTCCAAGCTCCAAGCAATGCTGATAACCCGCAGTCGGGGATTTTTCCGGCAAAAACGTACAAGAGAGGAATTGGATCAGATCGGAATCCCCCTAGGTGGCTGTACCGTGGCAAGCTAAGAGAGATTCGAAATTATAGCGGGAAAGAGGGAAAATGCATAGTGTTTATTCTTAAGTAGAAGTAATTATTAAATGTCTGAAGCGTTTCAGTTCAGCAGCGAACAACAGCAGACGTGCCGACAATAGATGGTAAAAATTAAAACAAGAATAAATTGAAGTGTCAAGTGATGTTTAGTTAAAAGTAATAATTAGTTGAAGGAGCTGGAATCCCAATTATTCTCTTCGTTTACATACATTAAGAAGAAACAGATATATGTACATATGTTGATGCATTGAATAATCTTTGATTATAGTAATAATATTAAAATTTAGTCGAATGTAAAATGGGAAAAACTCAGAAAAATGTTTCAAATTATTCTGATCTCGGACTAAATTTCTAAAACGGTATATTGTTAAAAGTTCCCTGGTGTTGTGGTCTAAACTGTAATATTACATAGTCAGTTAACTTCACTAGCAAAAATAAATCGAATGGAGTGGAATTTAGGTAGATTTAAATCGTTTCAGTCTGGTTTAGGTGCGGTTGCAATCTTATCCCACTATTTTCCAATTCCTTAAAGTGAATTAAAACCAAAAAGACAAGCCATTCGGTTAAAGCGGAAAAATGTATTGTGCGCCGAAGAAAGCAAATGTTGCCTTATAAATGTACACAGCTGATCAAATATCAATAAAATATATTTTAAACAATTATCGGTAGGTAGCCTAAGTGATGCATTGGGAATCAAAAATAATATATAAAATAATAATAATAAAATAATAATAAATTTGATTTTTATTCCGAATTTATTGGTATTCAGG
>NW_022997910.1:0-1435 GCF_900245975.1 Drosophila guanche | reverse complement strand
AATAAACCCGACTTTTCCCGAGTTTTTAAAGTAAAAATATCGAAAAAATAATCTCACATCAATAAAAATATTTGCATTTCAAAGCTTTACCCAGACGGTAAGCCAAAACCACACCGTTTGGATCCATTTTATAGCAGTATCAATCAACTTTTCAGATAATCAAAGTTTTTTACAACCAAAATTAAGATACCTAAGTTATGGGAAAAAACAAACCGCAACCTCTGAAAAAACCTTAAACTAAAAATTACATCCTAAATAAGTTCCTAAAAAAACAAGTTCTGTTATAGAAAATAAACCCGACTTTTCCCGAGTTTTTAAAGTCAAAATTTCGTACAATATACCTCACAAAAATCAATTATTTTGCATTTCAAAGCTTTACCCAGACGGTAGGCCAAAACCACACATAGATTGGATCCATTTTATAGCATTTGCCGAATCAATAAACTTTTCAGATAATCAAAGTTTTTTGCAACCAGATCTAAGATAAACCCGACTTTTCCCGAGTTTTTAAAGTAAAAATATCGAAAAAATAATCTCACATCAATAAACATTTTTGCATTCAAAGCTTTACCCAGACGGTAAGCCAAAACCACATAGTTTGGATCCATTTTATAGCAGTATCAATCAACTTTTCAGATAATCAAAGTTTTTTACAACCAAAATTAAGATACCTAAGTTATGGGAAAAAACAAACCGCAACCTCTGAAAAAACCTTAAACTAAAAATTACATCCTAAATAAGTTCCTAAAAAACCAAGTTCTGCCATAGAAAATAAACCAGACTTTTCCCGAGTTTTTAAAGTCAAAATTTCGTACAATATACCTCACAAAAATCAATTATTTTGCATTTCAAAGCTTTTCCGAGATTGTAGGCCAAAACCACAAACAGTTTGGATCCATTTTATAGCAGTATCAATCAACTTTTCAGATAATCAAAGTTGTTTGCAACCAGACCTAGAAAATAAACCCGACTTTTCCCGAGTTTTTAAAGTAAAAATATCGAAAATAAAAATCTCACATCAATCAACATTTTTGCATTTCAAAGCTTTTCCGAGACGGTAGGCCAAAACCACACACCGTTTGGATCCATTTTATAGCAGTATCAATCAACTTTTCAGATAATCAAAGTTTTTTACAACCAAAATTAAGATACCTAAGTTATGGGAAAAAACAAACCGCAACCTTTGAAGAAACCTTAAACTAAAAATTACATTCTAAATAAGTTCCTAAAAAAGCTAAATCTGCCATAGATAATAAACCCGACTTTTCCCGAGTTTTTAAAGTAAAAAAAATTGAAAAAAAAATCTCACATCAATAAACATTTTTGCATTTCAAAGCTTTACCCAGACGGTAAGCCAAACCACACAGTTTGGATCCATTTTATAGCAGTATCAAACAACTTTTCAGATAATCAAAGGTTTTTACAACGAAAATTA
>NW_022997909.1:0-1436 GCF_900245975.1 Drosophila guanche | reverse complement strand
CAATCAACTTTTCAGATAATCAAAGTTTTTTACAACCAAAATTAAGATACTTAAGTTATGTGAAAAAACAAACCGCAACCTCTGAAAAAACCTTAAACTAACAATTTCAAAATTGCTAGTTCTTAAAAAACAAGTTCTGCCATAGAAAATAAACCCGACTTTTCCCGAGTTTTTAAAGTCAAAATTTCGAAAACAAAAATCTCACAAAAATCAACATTTTTGCATTTCAAAGCTTTACCCAGACGGTAGGCCAAAACCACACAGAGTTTGGATCGACTTTGTAGCAGTATCAATCAACTTTCCGATAATCAAAGTTCTTTACAACCAGATCTTAGATACTTAAGCTATGTGAAAAAACAAACCGCAACCTCTGAAAAAACCTTAAACTTAAAATTACACCCATAATAAGTTCTTAAAAAACAAGTTCTGCCATAAAAATAAATCCGACTTTTCCCGAGTTTTTAAAGTAAAAATTTCGAAAACAAAAAATCTCACAACAAACAACATTTTTGCATTTCAAAGCTTTAGCCAGACGGTAGGCCAAAACCACACAGAGTTTGGATCCATTTTATAGTAGAATCAATCAACTTTTCAGATAATCAAAATTTTTTGCAATCAGATCTAAGATACTTAAGTTATGTGAAAAAACAAACCGCAACCTCTGAAAAAACCTTAAACTTTAAATTACACCCTTAATAAGTTCTTAAAAAACAAGTTCTGCCACAGAAAATAAACCCGACTTTTCCCGAGTTTTTAAAGTAAAAATTTCGAAAGCAAAAAATCTCACAACAATCAACATTTTTGCATTTCAAACCTTTACCCAGACTGTAGGCCAAAACCACACAGAGTTTGGATCCATTATATAGCATATCAGTCAACTTTTCAGATAATCAAAGTTTTTTACAACCAAAATTAAGATACTTAAGTTATTTGAAAAAACAAACCGCAACCTCTGAAAAAACCTTAAACTTAAAATTACTTCCATAATAAGTTCTTAAAAAACAAGTTCTGCCATAGAAAATAAATCCGACTTTTCCCGAGTTTTTAAAGTCAAAATTTCGACAAAAAAAATCTCACAACAATTAACATTTTTGAATTTCAATGCTTTTCCAAAACGGTGGGCCAAAACCACACAGAGTTTGGATCCATTTTATAGCAGTATCAATCAACTTTTCAAATAATCAAAGTTTTTTACAACCAAAATTAAGATACTTAAGTTATTTGAAAAAACAAACCACAACCTCTGAAAAAACCTTAAACTAAAAATTACTTCCATAATATGTTCTTAAAAAACAAGTTCTGCCATAGAAAATAATCCCGACTGTTCCCGAGTTTTTAAAGTCAAAATTTCGTAAAAAATACCTCACAAAAATCAACATGTTTGCATTTCAACGCTTTACCCAGACGGTAGGCCAAAACCACACTGAGTTTGTATC
>NW_022997908.1:0-1437 GCF_900245975.1 Drosophila guanche | reverse complement strand
CAAACCCACAAACAGTTTGGATCCATTTTATAGCAGTATCAATCAACTTTTCAGATAATCAAGATTTTTTACAACCAAAATTAAGATACTTAAGTTATGTGAAAAAACAAACCGCAACCTCTGAAAAAACCTTAAACCTAAAATTACTTCCTTAATAAGTTCTTACAAAACAAATTCTGCCATAGAAAATAAACCCGAGATTTTAAAGTCAAAATTTCGTACAAAATACCTCACAAAAATCAACATTTTTGCATTTCAAAGCATTACCCAGACGGTAGGCCAAAACCACACAGAGTTTGGATCCATTTTATAGCAGAATCAATCAACTTTTCAGATAATCAAAGTTTTTTGCAACCAGATCTTAGATACTTAAGTTATGTGAAAAAAACAAACCGCAACCTCTGAAAAAAACATAAAACAAAAAATTACAAAATAGTTAGTTCTTAAAAAACTAGTTCTGCCATAGAAAATAAACCCGACTTTTCCCGAGTTTTTAAAGTCAAAATTTCGAAAACAAAAAATCTCACAACAATCAAAATTTTTGCATTTCAAAGCTTTACCCAGACGGTAGGCCAAAACCACACAGATTTTGGATCCATTTTATAGCAGTATCAATCAACTTTTCAGATAATCAAAGTTTTTTACAACCAAAATTAACATACTTAAGTTATGTGAAAAAAGAAACCGCAACCTCTGAAAAAACCTTAAACTTAAAATAACTTCCTTAATAAGTTCTGAAAAAACAAGTTCTGCCATAGAAAATAAAACCGACTTTTCCCAAGTTTCTAAAGTCAAAACTTCGTACAAAATACCTCACAAAAATCAACATTTTTGCATTTCAACGCTTTACCCAGACGGTAGGCCAAAATCACACAGAGTTTGGATCCATTTTATAGCAGTATCAATAAACTTTTCAGATAATCAAAGTTTTTTACAACCAAAATTAACAGACTTAAGTTATGTGAAAAAAGAAACCGCAACCTCTGAAAAAACCTTAAACTTAAAATTACTTCTTTAATAAGTTCTTAAAAAACAAGTTCTGCCATAGAAAATAAAACCGACTTTTCCCAAGTTTCTAAAGTCAAAACTTCGTACAAAATACCTCACAAAAATCAACATTTTTGCATTTCAACGCTTTACCCAGACGGTAGGCCAAAATCACACAGAGTTTGGATCCATTTTATAGCAGAATCAATCAACTTTTCTGATAATCAAAGTTTTTTACAACCAAAATTAACATACTTAAGTTATGTGAAAAAACAAACCGCAACCTCTGAAAAAACCTCAATCTAAAAATTACAAAATTGCTAGTTCCTAAAAAACAAGTTCTGCCATAGAAAATAAACCCGACTTTTCCCGAGTTTTTAAAGTAAAAATTTCGAAAAAAAAAATCTTACAACAATCCACATTTTTGCATTTCAAAGCTTTTCCGAGACG
>NW_022997907.1:0-1437 GCF_900245975.1 Drosophila guanche | reverse complement strand
TGTTAATTCTTAAAAAACAAGTTCTGCCATAGAAAATAAACCCGACTTTTCCCGAGTTTTTAAAGTCAAAATTTCGAAAAAAAAATCTCACAACAATCAACATTTTTGCATTTCAAAGCTTTTCCGAGACGGTAGGTCAAAACCACAAACAGTTTGGATCCATTTTATAGCAGTACCAATCAACTTTTCAGATAATCAAAGTTTTTTGCATTCAGATCTTAGATACTTAAGTTATGTGAAAAAACAAACCGCAACCTCTGAAAAAACCTTAAACTTACAATTACTTCCTTAATAAGTTCTTAAAAAACAAGTTCTGGCATAGAAAATAAACCCGACTTTTCCCGAGTTTTTAAAGTCAAAATTTCGAAAACAAAAAATCTCACAACAATAAAAATTTTTGCATTTCAAAGCTTTACCCAGACGGTAGGCCAAAACCACACAGAGTTTGCATCCATTTTATAGCAGTATCAAACAACTTTTCAGATAATCAAAGTTTTTTGCATTCAGATCTTAGATACTTAAGTTATGTGAAAAAACAAACCGCAACCTCTGAAAAAACCTTAAGCTTAAAATTACTTCCTTAATAAGTTCTTAAAAAACAAGTTCTGGCATAGAAAATAAACCCGACTTTTCCCGAGTTTTTAAAGTCAAAATTTCGAAAACAAAAAATCTCACAACAATCAACATTTTTGCATTTCATAGCTTTACACAGACGGTAGGCCAAAACCACAAACAGTTTGGATCCATTTTATAGCAGAATCAATCAACTTTTCTGATAATCAAAGTTTTTAGCAACCAGATCTTAGATACTTAAGTTATGTGAAAAAAAACAAACCGCAACCTCTGATAAAACATTAAACAAAAAATTACAAAATTGTTAATTCTTAAAAAACAAGTTCTGCCATAGAAAATAAACCCGACTTTTCCCGAGTTTTTAAAGTCAAAATTTCGAAAAAAAAAATCTCACAACAATCAACATTTTTGCATTTCAAAGCTTTTCCGAGACGGTAGGTCAAAACCACAAACAGTTTGGATCCATTTTATAGCAGTACCAATCAACTTTTCAGATAATCAAGATTTTTTACAACCAAAATGAAGATACTTAAGCTGTGTGAGAAAACAAACCGCAACTTCCAATATAAATAAAAATATCGAAAAAAAAAAATCCCACAACATTCCACATTTTTGCATTTCAAAGCTTTTCCGAGACGGTAGGCCAAAACCACACAAAGTTTGGGTCCATTTTATACCAGTAGCAATCAACTTTTCAGATAATCAAAGTTTTTTACAACCAAAATTAAGATACTTAAGTTATGTGAAAAAACAAACCGCAACCTCTGAAAAAACCTTAAACTTAAAATTACTTCCTTAATAAGTTCTTAAAAAACAAGTTCTGGCATAGAAAATAAACCCGACTTTTCCCGAGTTTTTAAAGTC
>NW_022997906.1:0-1437 GCF_900245975.1 Drosophila guanche | reverse complement strand
TTTTTTTTTTTTCGATATTTTTACTTTAAAAACTCGGTAAAAGTTGGGTTTATTTTCTTTGGCAGAACTTGTTTTTTAGGAACTTATTAAGGAAGTAATTTTTATTTTAAGGTTTTTTCAGATGTTGCTGTTGGTTTTTCACATATCTTAAGTATCTTAATTTTGGTTGTAAAAAACTTTGATTATCTGAAAAGTTGATTGATTCTGCTATAAAATGGATCCAAACTCTCTGTGGTTTTGGCCTACCGTCTGGGTTAAGCTTTAAAATGCAAAAATGGTCATTTTTGTGAGGTATTTTGTACGAAATTTTGACTTTAAAAACTCGGGTTTTTTTTTCTATGGCAGAATTTGTTTTTTAAGAACTTATTATGAAAGTAATTTTAAGTTTAAGGTTTTTTCAGAGGTTGCGGTTTGTTTTTTTACATAACTTAAGTATCTTAATTTTGGTTGTAAAAATCTTTGATTATCTGAAAAGTTGATTGATACTGCTATAATATGGATCCAAACTCTGTGTGGTTTTGGCCTACCATCTGGGTAAAGCTTTGAAATGCAAACATGTTGATTTTTGTGAGGTATTTTTTACAAAANAAATTTTGACTTTAAAAACTCGGGTTTTTTTTTCTATGGCAGAACTTGTTTTTTAAGAACTTATTATGAAAGTAATTTTAAGTTTAAGGTTTTTTCAGAGGTTGCGGTTTGTTTTTTTACATAACTTAAGTATCTTAATTTTGGTTGTAAAAATCTTTGATTATCTGAAAAGTTGATTGATACTGCTATAATATGGATCCAAACTCTGTGTGGTTTTGGCCTACCATCTGGGTAAAGCTTTGAAATGCAAACATGTTGATTTTTGTGAGGTATTTTTTACAAAATTTTGACTTTAAAAATAATGGGAAAAGTCGGGTTTATTTTCTATGGAAGAACTTTTCTTTTAAAAATGTTCAAAGTTTGTTACTTTTTTGTTTAAGGTTTTTTAGAAGTAGCGGTTTGTTTTTCAAATAACTTAACCATCTTAGACCTGGTTGTAAAGAACTTTGATTACTTTGATTTTTCATAGGTTGCGGTTTGTTTTTTCACATAACTTAAGTATCTTAATTTTGGTTGTAAAAAACCTTGATTATCTAAAAACTTGATTGATACTGCTATTAAATGGATCCAAACTGTTTGTGGTTTTGGCCTACTGTCTCGGAAAAGCTTTGAAATGCAAAAATGTTGATTGTTGTGAGATTTTTTTTTTGTTCGATATTCTTACATTAAAAACTCGGGAAAAGTTGGGTTTATTTTCTTTGGCAGAACTTGGTTTTTAGGAACTTATTAAGGAAGTAATTTTTATTTTAAGGTTTTTTCAGATGTTGCGGTTGGTTTTTCACATAACTTAAGTATCTTAATTTTGGTTGTAAAAAACTTTGATTATCTGAAAAGTTGATTGATTCTGCT
>NW_022997905.1:0-1437 GCF_900245975.1 Drosophila guanche | reverse complement strand
AAGTTATGTGACAAAACAAAACGCAACCTCTGAAAAAACCTTAACGGTAAGCCAAAACCACACATAGTTTGGATCAACTTCATAGCAGTATCAATCACCATTTCAGGTAATCAAAGTTCTTTACAACCAGATCTAAGATACTTAAGTTACCTTGAACTAAAAATTACATCCTTAATAAGTTCTTAAAAAACAAGTTCTGCCATAGAAAATAAAACCGACTTTTCCCGAGCTTTTAAAGTCAAAATTTCGTAAAAAATGCCTCACAAAAATCAACATTTTTGAATTTCAAAGCTTTACCCAGACGGTAGGTCAAAACCACACAGAGTTTGTATCCACTTTATAGCAGTATCAATCACCATTTCAGGTAATCAAAGTGCTTTACAACCAGATGTAAGATACTTTAGTTATGTGAAAAAACAAACCGCAACCTCTAAAAAAAATCTTTAACTAAAAATTACATCCTTAATAAGTTCTTAAAAAACTAGTTCTGCCATAGAAAATGAACCCAATTTTCACAAGTTTTAAAAGTAAAAATTTTGAAAGAAAAAAAATCTCACAACAATCAACAATTTTGCATTACAAAGCTTTACCCAGGCGGTAGGCAAAAACCACATAGAGTTTGGATCCACTTTATAGCCGTATCAATCAACTTTTAAGACCAGATCTAAGACAATTATAGTGTGTGAAAAAACGACAGCTACTTCTAAAAAACCTTAAACAAAATATAACATACTTTAGAAATTCTTCAAAAAAAAGTTCTGCCCTAGAAAACAAACCCGACTTTTCCCGAGTTTTTAAAGTCAAGAATTCAAAACAAAAAAACACTCACAAAAATCAACATTTTTGCATTTCAAAGCATTACCCAGACGGTCGGCCAAAACCACACAGAGTTTGGATCCATTTTAAGGCAGTATCAATCAACTTTTCAGATAATCAAAATTATGTACAACCAGATCTAAGAAACTTAAGTTCTGTGAAAAAACAAACCGCAACATCTGAAAAAACCTTAAACAAAAAATTACATCCTTAATAAGTTCTGAAAAAACAAGTTCTGCCATAGAAAATAAACCCGACTTTTCCCGAGTTTTAAAAGTCAAAATTTCGAAAAAAAAAATCTCACAAAAATCAGCATTTTTGCATTTCAAAGTTTTACCCAGACGGTAGGCCAAAACCAAACAGAGTTTGGATCCACTTTATAGCAGTTTCAATCAACTTTTCAGGTAATCAAAATTCTTTAAAACCAGATCTAAGATACTTAAGTTATGTGACAAAACAAAACGCAACCTCTGAAAAAACCTTAACGGTAAGCCAAAACCACACATAGTTTGGATCAACTTCATAGCAGTATCAATCACCATTTCAGGTAATCAAAGTTCTTTACAACCAGATCTAAGATACTTAAGTTACCTTGAACTAAAAATTACATCCTTAATAAGT
>NW_022997904.1:0-1437 GCF_900245975.1 Drosophila guanche | reverse complement strand
ACTTTTCAGATATTAAAAGTTCTTTACAACCAGATCTAAGATACTTAAGTTCTGTCAAAAAACAAACCGCTTCATTAAAAAAAACCTTAAACAAAAAAGTACAAACTTTGAAAATTCTGAAAAACAAGGTCTGCCGTAGCAAATAAACCCGACTCTTTCCGAATTTTTAAAGTCAAAATTTCGTACAAAATACCTCACACAAATCAACATTTTTGCATTTCAAAGCTTTACCCAGACGGCAGGCCAAAACTACACAGAGTTTGGATCCATTTTATAGCAGTATCAATACACTTTTCAGATAGTCAAAGTTTTTTACAACCAAAATTAAGATACATAAACTATGTGAAAAAACAAACCGCAACCTCTGAAAAAACCTTAAACTAAAAATAACATCCTTAATAAGTTCTTAAAAAACGAGTTCTGCCAAAGAAAATAAACCCGGGAAAACCTGAGTTTTTAAAGTCAAAATTTCGAAAAAAAAATCTCACAACAATCAACATTTTTGCATTTCAAAGCTTTTCTGAGACGGTAGGCTAAAACCACACACAGTTTGGATCCACTTCATAGCAGCATCAATCAACTTTTCAGATATTAAAAGTTCTTTACAACCAGATCTAAGCTACTTAAGTTCTGTCAAAAAACAAACCGCTACATCTAAAAAAACCTTAAACAAAAAAGTACAAACTTTAAAAATTCTGAAAAAACCAAGGTCTGCCGTAGCAAATAAACCCGACTCTTTCCGAATTTTTAAAGTCAAAATTTCGTACAAAATACCTCACAAAAATCAACATTTTTGCTTTTTAAAGCTTTACCCAGACGGTAGGCCAAAACCACACACAGTTTGGATCCACTTCATAGCAGCATCAATCAACTTTTCAGATATTAAAAGTTCTTTAAAACCAGATCTAAGATACTTAAGTTATGTCAAAAAACAAACCGCTACATTTAAAAAAACCTTAAGCAAAAAAGTACAAACTTTGAAAATTCTGAAAAAACCAAGGTCTGCCGTAGCAAATAAACCCGACTCTTTCCGAATTTTTAAAGTAAAAATTTCGTACAAAATACCTCACAAAAATCAACATGTTTGCTTTTCAAAGCTTTACCCAGACGGTAGGACAAAACCACACACAGTTTGGATCCACTTCATAGCAGCATCAATCAACTTTTCAGATATTAAAAGTTCTTTACAACCAGATCTAAGATACTTAAGTTCTGTCAAAAAACAAACCGCTACATTAAAAAAAAACCTTAAACAAAAAAGTACAAACCTTGAAAATTCTGAAAAAACCAAGGTCTGCCGTAGCAAATAAACCCGACTCTTTCCGAATTTTTAAAGTCAAAATTTCGTACAAAATACCTCACAAAAATCAACATTTTTTCATTTCAAAGCTTTGCCCAGACGGTAGGCCAAAATCAAACAGAGTTTGGATCCACTTT
>NW_022997903.1:0-1438 GCF_900245975.1 Drosophila guanche | reverse complement strand
GAAAAGTTGATTGATACTGCCATAAAATGGATCCAAACTGTGTGGTATTGGCCTACCGTCTGGGTAAAGCTTTGAAATGCAAAAATGTTGATTGATGTGAGATTTTTTTTTCGATATTTTTACTTTAAAAACTCGGGAAAAGTCGGGTTTGTTTTCTATGGCAGGACTTGTTTTTTAGGAACTTATTAAGGATGCAGTTTTTAGTTTAAGGTTTTTTCAGAGGTTGCGGTTTGTTTTTTCACATAACTTAAGAATCTGAATTTTGGTTGTAAATAATTTTGATTATCTGAAAAGTTGATTGATACTGCTAAAAAGTGGATCCAAACTCTGTGTGGTTTTGGCCTACCGTCTCGGAAAAGCTTTGAAATGCAAAAATGTTGATTGTTGTGAGATTTTTTTTTTCGAAATTTTTTCGAAACTCGGGAAAAGTTGGTTTTATTTTCTATGGCAGAACTTGTTTTTTTAAGAACTAGATATTTTGTAATTTTTAGTTTAAGGTTTTTTTAGAGGTTGCGGTTCGTTTTTTCACATAATTTAAGTATCTTAATTTTGTTTGTAAAAAACTTTGATTATCTGAAAAGTTGATTGATTCTGCTATAAAATGGATCCAAACTCTTTGTGGTTTTGGCCTACCATCTGAGTTAAGCTTTAAAATGCAAACATGTTGATTTTTGTGAGGTATTTTTTACAAAATTTTGACTTTAAAAATTCGGGAAAAGTCGGGTTTATTTTCTATGGAAGAACTTTTCTTTTAAAAATTTTCAAAGTTTGTTACTTTTTTGTTTCAGGTTTTTTAGAAGTAGCGGTTTGTTTTTTCACATAACTTAACCATCTTACCCTGGTTGTAAAGAACTTTGATTACTTTGATTTTTCATAGGTTGCGGTTTGTTTTTTCTCATAACTTAAGTATCTTAATTTTGGTTGTTAAAAACCTTGATTAGATAAAAAGTTGATTGATACTGCTATTAAATGGATCCAAACTGTTTGTGGTTTTGGCCTACCGTCTCGGAAAAGCTTTGAAATGCAAAAATATTGATTGTTGTGAGATTTTTTTTTCTCGAAATTTTGACTTTAAAAACTCGGGAAAAGTCGTTTTTATTTTCTATGGCAGAACTTGTTTTTTAAGAACTTGTAATTTTGTAATTTTTAGTTTAAGGTTTTTTCAGATGTTGCGGTTCGTTTTTCACATAACTTAAGTATCTTAATTTTGGTTGTAAAAAACTTTGATTATCTGAAAAGTTGATTGAATCTGCTATAAAATGGATCCAAACTCTGTGTGGTTTTGGCCGTCTGGGTAAAGCTTTGAAAAGCAAAAATGTTGATTGTTGTGAGATTTTTTTTTTCTTCGAAATTTTGACTTTAAAAACTCGGGAAAAGTCGGTTTTATTTTCTATGGCAGGACTTGTTTTTTAAGAACTTGTAATTTTGTAATTTTTAG
>NW_022997902.1:0-1438 GCF_900245975.1 Drosophila guanche | reverse complement strand
TCAAAGTTTTTTGCAACCAGATCTAAGATACTTAAGTTATGTAAAAAAACAAACCGCAACCTCTGAAAAAACCTTAGACTAAAAATTACAAAATTGCTAGTTCCTAAAAACAAGTTCTGCCATAGAAAATAAACCCGACTTTTCCCGAGTTCTTAAAGTCAAAATTTCGAAAAAAAAATCTCACAACAATCCACATTTTCGCATTTCAAAGCGTTTCCGAGACGGTAGCCCAAAATCACACAGAGTTTGGATCCTTTTTATAGCAGTATCAATCAACTTTTTAAATGTTTAAAAATAAAATTAAAATTAAAATTAAAAATTAAAAATATCGAAAAAAAAAATCTCACATCAATCAACATTTTTGCATTTCAAAACTTTACCCAGACGGTAGGCCAAAACCACAAACAGTTTGGATTCATTTTATAGCAGTATCAATCACTTTTCACTTTTCACTTTTTTGCAACCAGATCTAAGATACTTAAGTTATGTAAAAAAACAAACCGCAACCTCTGAAAAAACCTTAAACTTATAACTACTTCCTTAATAAGTTCTTAAAAAACAATTTCTGCCATAGAAAATAAACCCGAGTTTTTAAAGTCAAAATTTCGTACAAAATACCTCACAAAAATCAACATTTTTGCATTTCAAAGCTTTACCCAGACGGTAGGCCAAAACCACACAGAGTTTGGATCCATTTTATAGCAGTATCAATCACTTTTCAGATAATCAAAGTTTTTTACAACCAAAATTAAGATACTTAAGTTATGTGAAAAAACAAACCGCAACCTCTGAAAAAACCTTAAACTTATAACTACTTCCTTAATAAGTTCTTAAAAAACAAGTTCTGCCATAGAAAATAAACCCGAGTTTTTAAAGTAAAAATTTCGAAAACAAAAAATCTCACAACAATCAACATTTTTGCATTTCAAAGCTTTTCCGAGATGGTAGGATAAAACCACAAACAGTTTGGATCCATTTTATAGCAGAATCAATCAACTTTTCTGATAATCAAAGTGTTTTGCAACCAGATCTTAGATACTTAAGTTATGGGAAAAAACAAACCGCAACCTCTGAAAAAACACGTTCTGCCATAGAAAATAAACCCGACTTTTCCCGAGTTCTTAAAGTCAAAATTTGGGAAAAAAAAATCTCACAACAATCAACATTTTTGCATTTTAAAGCTTTACATAGACGGTAGGCCAAAACCACACAGAGTTTGGATCCATTTTTTAGCAGTGGCAATCAACTTTTCAGATAATCAAAGTTTTTTGCAACCAGATCTAAGATACTTAAGTTATGTGAAAAAACAAACCGCAACCTCTGAAAAAACCTCAAACTTAAAATTACTTCCTTAATAAGTTCTTAAAAAACAAGTTCTGCCATAGAAAATAAAACCGACTTTTCCCAAGTTTTTAAAGTCAAATTTTCGAACAAAATA
>NW_022997901.1:0-1438 GCF_900245975.1 Drosophila guanche | reverse complement strand
AAAAAAAAAATCTCACAACAATTAACAATTTTGCATTACAAAGCTTTACCTAGACGGTAGGCCAAAACCACACAGAGTTTGGATCCATTTTATAGCAGAATCAATCAACTTTTCAGATAATCAAAGTTTTTTACAACCAAAATTAAGATAAACAAACCGCAACCTCTGAAAAAACCTTAAACTAAAAATTATATCATTAATAAGTTCCTAAAAAAACAAGTTCCGCCATAGAAAATTGACCCGACTTTTCCCGAGTTTTTAAAGTCAAAATTTGGAGAAAAAAAATCTCAAAACAATCAACAATTTTGCATTACAAAGCTTCACCCAGACGGTAGGCCAAAACCACACAGAGTTTTGATCAATTTTATAGCAGTATCCATCAACTTTTCAGATAATCAAAGTTTTTTTACAACCACAATTAAGATACTTAAGTTATGTGAAAAACAAACCGCAACATCTGAAAAAACCTTAAACTAAAAATTACAAACTTGATAGTTCTTAAAAAACAAGATCTGCCATAGAAGATAAAACTGACTTTTCCCGAGTTTTCAAAGTAAAAATTTCGAAAACAAAAAATCTCACAACAATAAGCATTTTTGCATTTTAAAGCTTAACCGAGACGGTAGGCCAAAACCACACAGAGTTTGGATCCATTTTTTAGCAGTATCAATCAGCTTTTCAGATAATTAAAGTTTTTTACAACCAAAATTAAGATATTTAAGTTATGTGAAAAAACATAACGCAACCTCTGAAAAAACCTTAAACTAAAAATGACATCCTTAATAAGTTCCTAAAAAACAAGTTCTGCCATAGAAAATAAACCCGACATTTCCCGAGTTATTAAAGTAAGAATATCGAAAAAAAATCTCACATCAATCAACATTTTTGCATTTCAAGTCCTTACCCAGGCGGTAGGCCAACTCCACAAACAGTTTGGATCCATTTTATAGCAGTATCAATCAACTTTTCAGATAATCAAAGTTTTTTACAACCAAAATTAAGATACTTAAGTTATGTGAAAAAACAAACCACAACCTCGGAAAAAACCTTAAACTAAAAATTACATCATTAATAAGTTCCTAAAAAAACAAGTTCTGCCATAGAAAATAAACCCGACTTTTCCCGAG
Organism: Drosophila guanche; assembly: GCF_900245975.1. NCBI lineage: Eukaryota > Metazoa > Arthropoda > Insecta > Diptera > Drosophilidae > Drosophila > Drosophila guanche. The sequence goes on along the minus strand of NW_022997901.1, from coordinate 311 downwards.
TTTTTAATGTCAAAATTTGGAAAAAAAAAAATCTCACAACAATCAATAATTTTGCATTAAAAAGCTTTACCCGGACGGTAGGCCAAAACCACACAGAGTTTGGATCCATTTTATAGCATTATCAATCAGCTTTTCAGATAATTAAAGTTTTTTACAACCAAAATTAAGATATTTAAGTTATGTGAAAAAACAAAACGCAACCTCTGAAAAAACCTTAAACTAAAAATGACATCCTTAATAAGTTCCTAAAAAACAAGTTCTGCCATAGAAAATAAACCCGACTTTTCCCGAGTTTTTAAAGTCAAAATTTG
>NW_022997900.1:0-1438 GCF_900245975.1 Drosophila guanche | reverse complement strand
GCACTCCCTATTGAAGGCACCCGATTTGCGGAAGCCGTGGCAGAAATACTCTATAGGGAGTGGTGTCGTGCTTGGTATTTTTCATATGATGAAAAATTTATAATTTGTCTTTACATATGATATGGGGAAAATACCTAGATGGCAGTGTCTGATACTTTATTGGTTGGATATGTATATATTTGTTACTATATATGAATAATATTGAAGTGTTTGTGTGTTTCTTGTTTTAAAATAGGAGAACAAAGGACTGTTAAGGGGCACTCCCTACTGTAGGCACCCGATTTGCGGAAGCGGTGGCAGAAAACCTATATAGTGAGTGGTGTCGTGCTTGGTAAATTTCATATGATGAAAAATTTTAAATTTGTCTTAACATATGAAATGGGGAAAATACCTAGATGGTACTACTGAGAACAAATGACTGTTAAGGGGCACTCCCTTTTGTAGGCACCCGATTTGCGGAAGCCGTGGCAGAAAACCTATATAGGGAGTGGTGTCGTGCTTGGTATATTTCATATGATGAAAAATGTAAAATTTGTCTTTACATATGATATGGGGAAAATACCTAGATGGCAATGTCTGATACTTTATTTGGTTGGATATGTATATAATTGTTACTGTATATAAGTAATATTGAAGTGTTTTTGTGTTTCTTGTTTTTTTTTGTATTAAAATACGAGAGAAATTGACTGTTAAGGGGCACTACGTTTTGTAGGCACCTTATTTGCGGAAGCCGTAGCAGAAAACCTATATAGGGAGTGGTGTCGTGCTTGGTATATTTCATATGATGAAAAATGTAAAATTTGTCTTTACATATGAAATGGGGAAAATACCTAGATGGCAATGTCTGATACTTTATTTGGTTGGATATGTGTATAGTTGTTACTATATATGAATAATATTGAAGTGTTTGTGTGTTTCTTGTATTAAAATACGAAAACAAATGACTGTTAAGGGGCACTCCCTACTGTAGGCACCCGATTTGCGGATGCCGTGGCGAGAAACTTCTACAGGGAGTGGTGCCGTGCTTGGTATATTTCATATGATGAAAAATGTAAAATTTGTCTTTACATATGATATGGGGAAAATACCTAGATGGCAATGTCTGATACAATATTTTGTTGGATATGTATATAGTTGTTTTGTGTGTGTTTTTTATTAAAATTCGAGAACAAATGACTGTTAAGGGGGCACTCCCTATTATACGCACCTGATTTGCGGAAGCCGTGGCAAAAAACCTATATAGGGAGTGGTGTCGTGCTTGGTATATTTCATATGATGAAAAATTTAAAATTTGTCTTTACATATGATATGGGGAAAATACCTAGATGGCAATGTCTGATACTTTATATGGTTTGATATGTATATAATTGTTACTATATACGAATAATATTGAAGTGTTTGTGTGTTTCTTGTATTAAAATACGAGAACAAATGACTG
>NW_022997899.1:867-1438 GCF_900245975.1 Drosophila guanche | reverse complement strand
TTTCTATGGCAGAAATTGTTTTTTAAGAACTTATTAAGAAAGTAATTTTAAGTTTAAGGTTTTTTCAGAGGTTGTGGTTTGTTTTTTCACATAACTTAAGTATCTTAATTTTGGTTGTAAAAAACTTTGATTATCTGAAAAGTTGATTGATACTTCTATAAAATGGATCCAAACTGTGTGGTTTTGGCCTACCGTCTGGGTAAAGCTTTGAAATGCAAAAATGTTGATTGATGTGAGATTTTTTTTTTCGATATTTTTACATTAAAAACTCGGGAAAAGTTGGGTTTATTTTCTATGGAAGAACTTTTATTTTAAGAAATTATTAAGGAAGTAATTTTTAGTTTAAGGTTTTTTTTAGAGCTTGCGGTTTGTTTTTTTTTTTCATAACTTAAGTATCTTAGATCTGGTTGCAAAAAAACTTTGATTATCTGAAAAGTTTATTGATTCTGCTATAAAGTGGATCCAAACTCTGTGTGGTTTAGGCCTACCGTCTGGGAAAAGCTTTGAAATGCAAAAATGTGGATTGTTGTGAGATTTTTTTTTTTTCGAAATTTTGACTTTAAAAACTCGG
>NW_022997899.1:0-656 GCF_900245975.1 Drosophila guanche | reverse complement strand
TGAGATTTTTTTTTCGAAATTTTGACTTTAAAAACTCGGGAAAAGTTGGTTTTATTTTCTATGGCAGAACTTGTTTTTTAAGAACTAGTAATTTTGTAATTTTTAGTTTAAGGTTTTTTCAGAGGTTGCGGTTCGATTTTTCACATAACTTAAGTATCTTAATTTTGGTTGTAAAAACCCTTGATTATCTGAAAAGTTGATTGATACTGCTATTAAATGGATCCAAACTGTTTGTGGTTTTGGCCTACGGTCTCGGAAAAGCTTTGAAATGCAAAAATGTGGATTGTTGTGAGATTTTTTTTTCGAAATTTTGACTTTAAAAACTCGGGAAAAGTTGGTTTTATTTTCTATGGCAGAACTTGTTTTTTAAGAACTAGCAATTTTGTAATTTTTAGTTTAAGGTTTTTTCAGATGTTGCGGTTGGTTTTTCACATAACTTAAGTATCTTAATTTTGGTTGTAAAAAACTTTGATTATCTGAAAAGTTGATTGATACTGCTATTAAATGGATCCAAACTGTTTGTGGTTTTGGCCTACGGTCTCGGAAAAGCTTTGAAATGCAAAAATGTTAATTGTTGTGAGATTTTTTTTTTTCGAAATTTTGACTTTAAAAACTCGGGAAAAGTCGGTTTTATTTTCTATGGCAGAACTTGTTTT
>NW_022997898.1:0-1439 GCF_900245975.1 Drosophila guanche | reverse complement strand
TCGAAGAAAAAAAAAATCTCACAACAATCAACATTTTTGCATTTCAAAGCTTTTCCGAGACGGTAGGCCAAAACCACACAGAGTTTGGATCCATTTTATAGCAGAATCAATCAACTTTTCAGATAATCAAAGCTTTTTGCAACCAGATCTAAGATACTTAAGTTACTTAAAAAAACAAACCACAACCTCTGAAAAAACGTTAACCTAAAAACTACAAAATTACTAGTTCTTAAAAAACAAGTTCTGACATAGAAAATAAAACCGACTTATCCCGAGTTTTTAAAGTCAAAATTTCGAAAAAAAAAATCTCACAACAATCAACATTTTTGCATTTTAAAGCTTTTCCGAGACCGTAGGCCAAAACCACAAACAGTTTGGATCCATTTAATAGCAGTATCAATCAACTTTTAAGATAATCAAAGTTTTTTACAACCAAAATTAAGATACTTAAGTTATGTAAAAAAACAAACCACAACCTCTGAAAAAACCTTAATCTAAAAATTACAAAATTACTAGTTCTTAAAAAACAAGTTCTGCCATAGAAAATAAAACCGACTTTTCCCGAGTTTTTAAAGGCAAAATTTCGAGAAAAAAAAATCTCACAAAAATCAACATTTTTGCATTTCAAAGTTTTTCCGAGACGGTAGGCCAAAACCACAAAAAGTTTGGATCCATTTAATAGCAGTATCAATCAACTTTTCAGATAATCAAGGGTTTTTACAACCAAAATTAAGATTATTAAGTTATGTAAAAAAACAAACCACAACCTCTGAAAAAACCTTAATCTAAAAATTACAAAATTACTAGTTCTTAAAAAACAAGTTCTGCCATAGAAAATAAAACCGACTTTTCCCGAGTTTTTAAAGGCAAAATTTCGAGAAAAAAAAATCTCACAACAATCAACATTTTTGCATTTCAAAGCTTTTCCGAGACCGTAGGCCAAAACCACAAAAAGTTTGGATCCATTTAATAGCAGTATCAATCAACTTTTAAGATAATCAAGGGTTTTTACAACCAAAATTAAGATACTTAAGTTATGTGAAAAAACGAACCGCAACCTCTGAAAAAACCTTAAACTAAAAATTACAAAATTGCTAGTTCTTAAAAAACAAGTGCCATAGAAAATAAAACCAACTTTTCCCGAGTTTTTAAAGTCAAAATTTCGAAAAAAAAAATCTCACAACAATCCACATTTTTGCATTTCAAAGCTTTTCCGAGACGGTAGGCCAAAACCACAAAAAGTTTGGATCCATTTTTTAGCAGTATCAATCAACTTTTCAGATAATCAAAGTTTTTTACAACCACAGTTAAGATACTCAAGTTATGTGAAAAAACAAACCGAAACCTCTGAAAAAACCTTAAACTAAAAATTACAAAATTGCTAGTTCTTAAAAAACAAGTTCTGCCATAAAAAATAAAACCAACTTTTCCCGAGTTTT
>NW_022997897.1:0-1440 GCF_900245975.1 Drosophila guanche | reverse complement strand
TAAGGTGTTTTAGAGGTAGCTGTTGTTTTTTTCACATACTATAATTGTCTTAGATCTGGTATTAAAAGTTGCTTGATACGGCTATAAAGTGGATCCAAACTCTATATAGTTTTGGACTACCGCCTGGGTAAAGCTTTGTAATGCAAAATTGTTGATTGTTGTGAGATTTTGTTTTTTCAAAATTTTGACTTTTAAAACTCTTGAAAAGTCGGGTTTATTTTCTATGGCAGAACTAGTTTTTTAAGAACTTATTAAGGATGTAATTTTTAGTTTAAGGTTTTTTCAGAGGTTGCGGTTTGCTTTTTCACATAACTTAAGTATCTTAGATCTGGTTGTAAAGAACTTTGACTACCTGAAAAGTTGATTGATACTGCTATAAAGTGGATCCAAACTCAGTGTGGTTTTGGCCTACCGCCTGGGTAAAGCTTTGTAATGCAAAATTGTTGATTGTTGTGAGATTTTTTTTCTTTCAAAATTTGGACTTTTAAAACTTGTGAAAAGTCGGGTTTATTTTCTATGGCAGAACTAGTTTTTTAAGAACTTATTAAGGATGTAATTTTTAGTTAAAGGTTTTTTCAGAGGTTGCGGTTTGTTTTTTCATATAACGTAAGTATCTTAGATCTGGCTGTAAAGAACTTTGATTATCTGAAAAGTTAATTGATACTGCTATAAAGTGGATCCAAACTCTGTGTGGCAACAGTTACCCAGCCTACCGTCTGGGTAAGGCTTTGAAATGCAAAAATGTTGATTTTTGTGAGGTATTTTGTACGAAATTTTGACTTTAATTATGGCAGAACTTTTATTTTAAGAATTTTCAGAGTTTGTACTTTTTTGTTTAAGGATTTTTAGAAGTAGCGGATTGTTTTTTAACATAACTTAAGTACCTTAGATCTGGTTGTAAAGAACTTTGATTACCTGAAAAGTTGAATGATACTGTTATAAAGTGGCCCAAACTCTGTGTGGTTTTGGCCTACCGTCTGCGTAAACCTTTGAAATGCAAAAATGTTATTTTTGTGAGGTATTTTTTACGAAATTTTGACTTTAAAAACTCGGGAAGAGTCGGGTTTATTTTCTATGGCAGAACTTGTTTTTGAAGAACTTATTAAGGATGTAATTTTTAGTTTAAGGTTTTTTTAGAGGTTGCGGTTTGTTTTTTCACATAACTTAAGTATCTTAGTTTTGGTTGTAAAAAACTTTGATTCTCTGAAAAGTTGATTGCTACTGCTATAAAATGGATTCAAACTGTTTGTGGTTTTGGCCTACCGCCTGGGTAAAGCTTTGTAATGCAAAATTGTTGATTGTTGTGAGATTTTTTTTTTTTTCGAAATGTTGACTTTAAGAACTCGGGAAAAGTCGGGTTTATTTTCTAGGGCAGAACTTTTTTTGAAGAATTTCTAAAGTATGTTATATTTTGTTTAAGGTTTTTTAGAGGAAACTGTT
>NW_022997896.1:0-1440 GCF_900245975.1 Drosophila guanche | reverse complement strand
AAAATAAACCAGACTTTTTCCGAGTTTTTAAAGTAAAAATATCGAAAAAAAAAATCTCACATCAATCAACATTTTTGCATTTCAAAGCTTTACCCACACGGTAGGCCAAAACCACAAACAGTTTGGATCCATTTTATAGCAGTATCAATCAACTTTTCAGATAATCAAAGTTTTTTACAACTAAAATTAAGATACTTAAGTTTTGTGAAAAAACAAACCGCAACCTCTGAAAAAACCTTAAACTTAAAACTACTTCCTTAATAAGTTCTTAAAAAACAAGTTCTGCCATAGAAAAGAAACCCGAGTTTTCAAAGTCAAAATTTCGTACAAAATACATCACAAAAATCCACATTTTTGCTTTTCAAAGCTTTACTTAGACGGTAGGTCAAAACCACACAGAGTTTGGATCCAGTTTATGATAGAATCAATTAGCTTTTCAGATAATCAAAGTTTTTTGCAACCAGATCTTAGATACTTAAGTTATGTGAAAAAACAAACCGCAACCTCTGAAAAAACCTTAAACTAAAAATTACAAAATTGCTAGATCCTAAAAAACAAGTTCTGCCATAGAAAATAAACCCGACTTTTCCCGAGTTTTTAAAGTAAAAATATCGAAAAAAAAAATCTCACATCAATCAACATTTTTGCATTTCAAAGCTTAACCCAGACGGTAGGCCAAAACCACACGGAGTTTGGATCCATTTTATAGCAGTAGCAATCAACTTTTCAGATAATCAAAGTTTTTTACAACCAGATCTAAGATACTTAAGGTATGAGAAAAAACAAACCGCAACATCTGAAAAAACCTTAGACTAAAAATTACATCATTAAAAGTTCCTAAAAAAACAAGTTCTGCCATAGAAAATAAACCCGACTTTTCCCGAGTTTTTAAAGTCAAAATTTGTAAAAAAAAAATCTCACAACAATCAAAATTTTTTCATTTTAAAGCTTTACCTTTACCTAAAGCTTTACTTAAAATTACTTACTTACCTAGTTCTTAAAAAACAAGTTCTGCCATAGAAAATAAACCCGAGTTTTTAAAGTAAAAATTTCGAAAACCAAAAATATCACAACAATCAACATTTTTGTATTTCAACGCTTTTCCGAGATGGTAGGCCAAAACCACAAAGAGTTTGGATCCATTTTATAGCAGTATCAATCAACTTTTCAGATAATCAAAGTTTTTTACAACCAAAAATTGCTAATTCTTAAAAAACAAGATCTGCCCTAGAAAATAAAAGCGACTTTTCCCGAGTTTTTAAAGTAAAAATTTCGAAAACAAAAAATCTCACAACAATCAACGTTCTTGCATTTCAAAGCTTTTCCGAGACGGTAGGCCAAAACCGCAAAAACAGTTTGGATCCATTTTATAGCAGTATCAATCAACTTTTCAGATAACCAAAGATTTTTATAACCAAAATTAAGATACTTAAGTTATGT
>NW_022997895.1:0-1441 GCF_900245975.1 Drosophila guanche | reverse complement strand
GAGTTTGGATCCATTTTATAGCAGAATCAATCAACTTTTCTGATAATCAAAGTTTTTTGCAACCAGATCTCAGATACTTAAGTTATGTGAAAAAAAAAACCGCAACCTCTGAAAAAACCTTAAACTTAAAATTACTTCCTTAATAAGTTCTTAAAAAACAAGTTCTTCCATAGAAAATAAACCCAAGTTTTCAAAGTCAAAATTTACATCACAAAAATCAACATTTTTGCTTTTCATAGCTTTACTTAGACGGTAGGCAAAAACCACAAAGAGTTTGGATCCATTTTATGACAGAATCAATCAACATTTCAGATAATCAAAGTTTTTTGCAACCAGATCTAAGATACTTAAGTTATGTAAAAAAACAAACCGCAACCTCTGAAAAAACCTTAAACTAAAAATTACATCCTTAATAAGTTCCTAAAAAAACAGGTTCTGCCATAGAAAATAGAACCGACTTTTCCCAAGTTTTTAAAGTCAAAATTTCGAAAAAAAAAAATCTCACAACAATCAACATTTTTGCATTTTAAAGCTTTACCCAGAGGGTAGGCAAAAACCACACAGAGTTTGGATCCATTTTACAGCAGTATCAATAAACTTTTCAGATAATCAAGGGTTTTTACAACCAAAATTAAGATACTTAAGTTATGTGAAAAAACAAACCGCAACCTCTGAAAAAACCTTGAACTAAAAACTACATCCTTAATAAGTTCCTAAAAAAAAAAGTTCTGCCATAAAAAATAAACCCGACTTTTCCCGAGTTTTTAAAGTCAAAATTTGTAAAAAAAAAATCTCACTACAATCAACATTTTTGCATTTTAAAGCTTAACCCAGACGGTAGGCCAAAACCACACGGAGTTTGGGTCCATTTTATAGCAGTATCAATCAACTTTTCAGATAATCAAAGTGTTTTGCAACCAGATCTTAGATACTTAAGTTATGGGAAAAAACAAACCGCAACCTCTGAAAAAACCTTTAACTAAAAATTACTTACTTACCTAGTTCTTAAAAAACAAGTTCTGCCATAGAAAATAAACCCGAGTTTTTAAAGTCAAAATTTCGTACAATATACCTCACAAAAATCAACATTTTTGCATTTCAAAGCTTTACACAGACGGAAATCCGAAACCACACAGAGTTTGGATCCATTTTATAGCAGAATCAATCAACTTTTCCGATAGTCAAAGTTTTTTGCAACCAGAACTTAGATACTTAACTTATGTGAAAAAGCAAACCACAACCTCTGAAAAAACCTTAAACTAAAAATTACAAAATTGCTAGTTCTTAAAAAACAAGTTCTGGCATAGAAAATAAACCCGACTTTTCCTGAGTTTTTAAAGAAAAATTTTCGAAAATAAAAATCTCACAACAGTCCACATTTTTGCATTTCAAAGCTTTTCCGAGACGGTAGGCCAAAACCACACAGAGTTTGGATCCATTT
>NW_022997894.1:0-1441 GCF_900245975.1 Drosophila guanche | reverse complement strand
AGAAAACCTCTACAGGGAGTGGTGTCGTGCTTGGTATATTTCATATGGTGAACAATTTAAAATTTGTGCTTACATATGATATGGGGAAAATACCTAGCCTGCAATGTCTGATACTTTATTTGGTTGGATATGTGTATAGTTGTTACTATATACGAATAATATTGAAGTGTTTGCGTGTTTCTTTTATTAAAATACGAGACCAAATGATTACTAATAGACACTCCCTATTGAAGGCACGCGATTTACCGAAGCCGTGGCAAAAAACCTACATAGGGAGTGGTGTCGTGCTTGGTATATTTCATATGATGAAAAACTTAAAATTTGTCTTTACATATGAAATAGGGAAAATACCTAGCCGGCAATGTCTGATACTTTATTTGGTTGGATATGTGTATAGTTGTTACTATATACGAATAATATTGAAGTGTTTGCGTGTTTCTTTTAATAAAATACGAGAACAAATGACTACTAAGAGGCACTCCCTATTGAAGGCACCCGATTTACCGAAGCCGTGGCAAAAAACCTACATAGGGAGTGGTGTCGTGCTTGGTATATTTCATATGATGAAAAACTTAAAATTTGTCCTTACATATGATATGGGGAAAATACCTAGCCTGCAATGTCTGATACTTTATTTGGTTGGATATGTATATAATTGTTACTATATATGTGGGCTGGGTTTTGCCAATTGCGATCCCTAGACAAAACACCAAAATGAGCAAGGGCGAATTCGCATCACTGCGAATTCCAAACAAGAGAGCAAACGCAAAGAGAAGACGAAGGAGAGCGAGATGAGAGCGAGAGCGGACAACCGATCGGCGAGAGAGTGCCGAAGGGAGTTTCTATCCAACCTCCGACGTAAAAGGTTGTGTGCGAGACCAGACGACGAACGACGCAGATACCTAATTCTTGTACCGTTATACCATACTTAATCACTTATTAACCTTTCCTTATAAACAATAAACATAAACCCCCACATTTTTGGAGGCTCGTCCCGGGAATTGAAATAAGATATAAAGAAGGCCCCACATTTTTGGAGGCTCGTCCCGTGGATTGAAGTAAGATTTAAAGCAGGCCCCACATTTTTTGAGGCTCGTACGTGTGTGAAGGAACATCGTGTGAAGAATAAGTGAAAAACTATAAGTAACTGTACGACGACGACGGCGGTGCAAGAAACGTTATTTCTGAAAACGACGCGGATATTAACAAGTTTAAAAAAGCAGAGTAATCTAAATAGACGATTTTTTTTTTTATCTCAGCAAAATGACGTGTTTAAACGAGTTAATTCCGAAAAGCCTACGAGGAGCAACGAAATCCAGCATTTGTGCATTACACAAATTTGTGTATGAGAGAGAAGGAGACAGAGGTAACCGAGGCCGGCTGCGCGAATTTAGTGGATTCGAATACGACGAAAACGACGCCAGATTTTTAGCGAAGCGCA
>NW_022997893.1:0-1441 GCF_900245975.1 Drosophila guanche | reverse complement strand
TAGGCCAAAACCACACAGAGTTTGGATCCACTTTATAGCAGTATCAATCAACTTTTCAGATAATCAAGGGTTTTTACAACCAAAATTAAGATACTTAAGTTATGTGAAAAAACAAACCACAACCTCTGAAAAAACCTTAAACTAAAAATTACAAAATTACTAGTTCTTAAAAAACAAGTTCTGCCATAGAAAATAAAACTGACTTTTCCCGAGTTTTTAAAGTCAAAATTTCAAAAAAAAAAATCTTACAACAATCAACATTTTTACATTTCAAAGCTTTTCCGAGACGGTAGGCCAAAACCACAAACAGTTTGGATCCATTTAATAGCAGTATCAATCAACTTTTCAGTTAATCAATGTTTTTTCCATCCAAAATTAAGATACTTAAGTTATGTGAAAAAACAAACCGCAACCTCTGAGAAAACCTTAAACTAAAAATTACAAAATTGCTAGTTCTTAAAAATCAAGGTCTGCCATAGAAAATAAAACCAACTTTTCCCGAGCTTTTAAAGTCAAAATTTCGAAAAAAAAAAATCTCACATCAATCCACATTTTTGCATTTCAAAGCTTTTCCGAGACGGTAGGCCAAAACCACACAGAGTTTGGATCCACTTTATAACATTATCAATCAACTTTTCAGATAATCAACATTTTTTAAAACCAAAATTAAGATACTTAAGTTATGTGAAAAAACGAACCGCAACCTCTGAAAAAACCTTAAACTAAAAATTACAAAATTCTAGTTCTTAAAAAACAAGTTCTGCCATAGAAAATAAAACCAACTTTTCCCGAGTTTTTAAAGTCAAAATTTCGAAAAAAAAATCTCACAACAATAGACATTTTTGCATTTCAAAGCTTTTCCGAGACGCTAGGCCAAAACCACACAGAGTTTGGATCCATTTTATAGCAGAATCAATCCACTTTTCAGATAATCAAAGCTTTTTACAACCAAAATTAAGATACTTAAGTTATGTGAAAAACCAACCGCAACATCTGAAAAAACCTTTAACTAAAAATTACAAAATTACTAGTTCTTAAAAAACAAGTTCTGCCACAGAAAATAAAACCAACTTTTCCCGAGTTTTTAAAGTCAAAATTTCGAAAAAAAAAATCTCACAACAATAGACATTTTTGCATTTCAAAGCTTTTCCGAGACGGTAGGCCAAAACCACAAACAGTTTGGATCCATTTAATAGCAGTATCAATCAACTTTTCAGATAATCAAAATTTTTTACAACCAAAATTAAGATACTTAAGTTATGTGAAAAAACGAACCGCAACCTCTGAAAAAACCTTAAACTAAAAATTACAAAAATTACAAAATTCTTAAAAAACAAGTTCTGCCATAGAAAATAAAACCAACTTTTCCCGAGTTTTTAAAGTCAAAATTTCGAAAAAAAAAATCTCACAACAATAGACATTTTTGCATTTCAAAGCTTTT
>NW_022997892.1:0-1442 GCF_900245975.1 Drosophila guanche | reverse complement strand
AGAATTTATTAAGGATGTTATTTTTAGTTTAAGGTTTTTTCAGAGGTTGCGTTTTGTTTTTACGCATAACTTAAGTATCTAAGATTTGGTTGCAAAAAACTTTGACTATCTGAAAAGTTGATTGATACTGCCATAAAATGGATCGAAACTCTGTGTGGTTTTGGCCTACCGTATGGGTAAAGCTTTGAAATGCAAAAATTTTGATTGTGTGAGATTTTTTTTTCGGAATTTTGACTTTAAAAACTGGGGAAGAGTCTGGTTTATTTTCTATGGCAGAACTTTTCTTTTAAGAATTTTCAACGTTTGCACTTTTTTGTTTAAGGTTTTTTAGAAGTAGCGGTTTGAGTTTTCACATAACTTAAGTATCTTAGATCTGGTTGCAAAAAACTTTGGTTATCTGTGTGGTTTTGGCCTACCGTCTGGGTAAAGCTTTGAAATGCAAAAATGTTGATTTTTGTGAGGTATTTTTTACGAAACTTTGACTTTAAAAACTCGGGAAGAGTCGGGTTTATTTTCTATGGCAGAACTTGTTTTTTAAGAATTTATTAAGAAAGTAATTTTTTGTTTAAGGTTTTTTCAGAGGTAGCAATTTTTTTTTCACATTGCTTAAGTATCTTAGATCTGGTTGCGAAAAACTTTGATTATCTGAAAAGTTGAGTGATACTGCTATAAAATGGATCCAAACTCTGTGTGGTTTTGACCTACCGTCTGGGTAAAGCTTTGAAATGCAAAAATGTTGATTTTTGTGAGGTATTTTGTACGAACTTTTGATTAGTTTCTATGCAAGAACTTTTCTTTTAAGAATTTTCAAAGTTTGTGCTTTTTTGTTTAAGGTTTTTTAGAAGTAGCGGTTTGTTTTTTCACATAACTTAAGTATCTTAAATCTGATTGTAAAGAACTGTGATTGTCTGAAAAGCTGATTGATGCAGATAAAAAGTGAATGTAAACTGTTTGTGGTTTTGACCTACCGTCTGGGTAATATACAGCTGTAAATTGTAAAAATGTTGATTTTTGTGAGGTATTTTTTACGAAAGTCGGGTTTATTTTCTATGGCAGGACTTGTTTTTTAAGAACTTATTAAGGATGTTATTTTAAGCTTAAGGTTTTTTCAGAGGTTGCGGTTTGTTTTTCACATAGCTTAAGTAACTTAGATTTGGTTGCAAAAAACTGTGATTGTCTGAAAAGTTGATTGATACTGCTATAAAATGGATCCAAACTCTGTGTGGTTTTGGCCTACCGTCTAGGTAAAGCTTTGAAATGCAAAAATGTTGATAATTGGGAGTTTTTTTTTTCGAAATTTTGACTTTAAAAACTCGGGAAGAGTCTGGTTTATTTTCTATGGCAGAACTTTTCTTTTAAGAATTTTCAACGTTTGTATTTTTTTGTTTAAGGTTTTTTAGAAGTAGCGGTTTGATTTTTCACATAACTTAAGTATCTAAGAT
>NW_022997891.1:0-1443 GCF_900245975.1 Drosophila guanche | reverse complement strand
ATTACAAAATTGCTAGTTCTTAAAAAACAAGTTCTGCCATAGAAAATAAAACCAACTTTTCCCGAGTTTTTAAAGTCAAAAATTCGCAAAAAAAAAAATCTCACAACAATCCACATTTTTGCATTTCAAAGCTTTTCCGAGACGGTAGGCCAAAACCACTCAGAGTTTGGATCTATTTTATAGCAGTATCAATCAACTTTTCAGATAATCAAAGTTTTTTCCAACCACAGTTAAGATACTTAAGTTATGTGAAAAAACAAACCGAAACCTCTGAAAAAACCTTAAACTAAAAATTAAAAAATTGCTAGTTCTTAAAAAACAAGTTCTGCCATAGAAAATAAAACCGACTTTTCCAGAGATTTTAAAGTCAAAATGTCGTAAAAAATACCTCACAAAAATCAACATGTTTGCATTTCAAAGCTTTACCCAGACGGTAGGCCAAACCCATACCGAGTTTGGATCCATTTAATAGCAGTATCAATCAACTTTTCAGATAATCAAAGTTTTTTACATCCAAAATTAAGATACTTAAGTTATGTGAAAAAACGAACCGCAACCTCTGAAAAAACCTTAAACTAAAAATTACAAAATTGCTAGTTCTTAAAAAACAAGTTCTGCCATAGAAAATAAAACCAACTTTTCCCGAGTTTTTAAAGTCAAAAATTCGCAAAAAAAAAAATCTCACAACAATCAACATTTTTTCATTTCAAAGCTTTTCCGAAACCGTAGGCCAAAACCACAAACAGTTTGAATCCATTTTATAGCAGTATCAATCAACTTTTCAGATAATCAAAGTTTTTTACAACCACAGTTAAGATACTTAAGTTATGTGAAAAAACAAACCGAAANAAAACCTTAAACTAAAAATTACAAAATTGCTAGTTCTTAAAAAACAAGTTCTGCCATAGAAAATAAAACCAACTTTTCCCGAGTTTTTAAAGTCAAAAATTCGCAAAAAAAAAAATCTCACAACAATCAACATTTTTTCATTTCAAAGCTTTTCCGAAACCGTAGGCCAAAACCACAAACAGTTTGAATCCATTTTATAGCAGTATCAATCAACTTTTCAGATAATCAAAGTTTTTTACAACCACAATTAAGATACTTAAGTTATGTGAAAAAACAACCACAACCTCTGAAAAAACCTTAAACTAAAAATTACAAAATTGCTAGTTCTTAAAAAACAAGTTCTGCCATAGAAAACAAAACAAACTTTTCCCGAGTTTTTAAAGTCAAAAATTCGCAAAAAAAAAAATCTCACAACAATCCACATTTTTGCATTTCAAAGCTTTTCGAGACGGTAGGCCAAAACCACAAAAAGTTTGGATCCATTTAATAGCAGTATCAATCAACTTTTCAGATAATCAAAGTTTTTTACATCCAAAATTAAGATACTTAAGTTATGTGAAAAAACGAACCGCAACCTCTGAAAAAACCTTAAAC
>NW_022997890.1:0-1443 GCF_900245975.1 Drosophila guanche | reverse complement strand
TAGGCCAAACCCACACAGAGTTTGGATCCATTTAATAGCAGTATCAATCAACTTTTTAGATAATCAAGGTTTTTTACAACCAAAATTAAGATACTTAAGTTATGTGAAAAAACAAACCGCAACCTATGAAAAAACCTTAAACTTAAAATTACTTTCTTAATAAGTTCTTAAAAACAAGTTCTGAAATAGAAAAAAAAACCCGAGTTTTTAAAGTCAAAATTTCGTACAAAATACCTCACAAAAATGAACATTTTTGCATTTTAAAGCTTAACCCAGACGGTAGGCCAAAACCACACAGAGTTTGGATCCATTTTATAGCAGAATCAATCAACTTTTCAGATAATCAAGGTTTTTTACAACCAAAATTAAGATATTTAAATTATGTGAAAAACCAACCGCAACATCTGAAAAAACCTTAAACTAAAAATTACTTCCTTAATAAGTTCCTAAAATACAAGTTCTGCCATAGAAAAAAAAACGCGAGTTTTTAAAGTCAACATTTCGTACAAAATACCTCACAAAAATGAACATTTTTGCATTTTAAAGCTTAACCCAGACGGTAGGCCAAAACCACACAGAGTTTGGATCCATTTTATAGCAGAATCAATCAACTTTTCAGATAATCAAAGTTTTTTACAACCAAAATTAAGATACTTAAATTATGTGAAAAACCAACCGCAACATCTGAAAAAACCTTNAAAAACGCGAGTTTTTAAAGTCAAAATTTCGTACAAAATACCTAACAAAAATGAACATTTTTGCATTTTAAAGCTTAACCCAGACGGTAGGCCAAAACCACACAGAGTTTGGATCCATTTTATAGCAGAATCAATCAACTTTTCAGATAATCAAAGTTTTTTACAACCAAAATTAAGATACTTAAATTATGTGAAAAAACAAACCACAACCTCTGAAAAAACCTTAAACTAAAAATTACAAAATTGCTAGTTCTTAAAAAAACAAGTTCTGCCATAGAAAATAAAACCAACTTTTCCCGAGTTTTTAAAGTCAAAATTTCAAAAAAAAAAATCTCACAACAATCCACATTTTTGCATTTCAAAGCTTTTCCGAGACGGCGGGCCAAAACCACACAGAGTTTGGATCCATTATATAGCAGTATCAATCAACTTTTCAGATAATCAAAACTTTTTACAACCAAAATTCAGATTCTTAAGTTATGTGAAAAAAAAAACCGCAACCTCTGAAAAACCTTAAACTAAAAATTACATCCTTAATAAGTTCCTAAAAAACAAGTTCTGCCATAGAAAATTAACCCGACTTTTCCCGAGTTTTTAAAGTAAAAATATCGAAAAAAAAATCTCACATCAATCAACATTTTTGCATTTCAAAGCTTTACCCAGACGGTAGGCCAAACCAACACAGTTTGGATCCTTTTTATAGCAGTATCAATCAACTTTTCAGATAATCAAAGTTTTTTACAAC
>NW_022997889.1:0-1443 GCF_900245975.1 Drosophila guanche | reverse complement strand
ACAAGTTCTGGCATAGAAAATAAACCCGACTTTTCCCGAGTTTTTAAAGTCAAAATTTCGAAAACAAAAAATCTCACAACAATCAACATTTTTGCATTTCAAAGCTTTACCCAGACGATAGGCCAAAACCACACAGAGTTTGTATCCATTTTATAGCAGTATCAATCAACTTTTCAGATAATCAAAGTTTTTTACAACCAAAATTAAGATACTTAAGTTATGTGAAAAAACAAAACGGCAACCTCTGAAAAAACCTTAAACTAAAAATAACATCCTTAATAAGATCCCAAAAAACAAGTTCTGCCATAGAAAATAAACCCGACTAGGCCAAAACCACACAGAGTTTGGATCCATTTTATAGCAGTATCAATCAACTTTTCAGATAATCAAAGTTTTTTTCAAAAAAAATTAAGATACTTAAGTTATGTGAAAAAACAAACCGCAACCTCTGAAAAAACTGATTAAAAATAAAAAATCTCACAACAATCAATATTTTTCCATTTCAAAGCTTTTCCGAGACGGTAGACAAAAACCAGAAACAGTTTGGATCCATTTTATAGCAGTATCAATCAACTTTTCAGATAATCAAAGTTTGTTACAACCAAAATTAAGATACTTAAGTTGTGTGAAAAAACAAACCGCAACCTCTGAAAAAAACCTTAAACTTAAAATTACTTCCTTAATAAGTTCTTAAAAAACAAGTTCTGCCATAGAAAATAAACCCGACTTTTCCCGAGTTTTCAAAGTAAAAAAATCGTAAAAAATATCTCACAAAAATCAACATTTTTGCATTTGAAGGCTTTACCCAGACGGTAGGCCAAATCCACACAGAGTTTGGATCCATTTTATAGCAGAATCAATAAACTTTTCAGATAATCAAAGTTTTTTGCAACCAGATCCTAGATACTTAAGTGATGTGAAAAAAAACCGCAAACTCTGAAAAAACATTAAAAAAAAAATTACAAAATTGTTAGTTCTTAAAAAAATATTTCTGCAATAGAAAATAAACCCAACTTTTCCCGAGTTTTTAAAGTCAAAATTTCGAAAACATAAAATCTCACAACAATCAACATTTTTGCATTTCAAAGCTTTACCCAGACGGTAGGCCAAAACCACACAGAGTTTGGATCAATTTTATAGCAGTATCAATCAACTTTTCAGATAATCAAAGTTTTTTACAACGAAAATTAAGATACTTAAATTATGTGAGAAAACAAACCGCAACTTCTGAAAAAAGTAAAAATATCGAAAAAAAAAATCTCACAACATTCCACATTTTTGAATTTCAAAGCTTTTCCGGGACGGTAGGCCAAAACCAAACAGAGTTTGGATCCATTTTATACCAGTATCAATCAACTTTTCAGATAATCAAAGTTTTTTACAACCAAAATTAAGATACTTAAGTTATGTGAAGAAACAAACCGCAACCTCTGAAAAAACCTT
>NW_022997888.1:0-1444 GCF_900245975.1 Drosophila guanche | reverse complement strand
TTAAAGTCAAAATTTCGAAAACAAAAAATCTCACAACAATCAAAATTTTTGCATTTCAAAGCTTTACCCAGACGGTAGGCCAAAACCACACAGATTTTGGATCCATTTTATAGCAGTATCAATCAACTTTTCAGATAATCAAAGTTTTTTACAACGAAAATTAAGATAAAAATACCTCACAACAATCAACAGTTTTGCATTTTAAAGCTTTACCCAGACGGTAGGCCAAAACCACACACAGTTTGGATCCATTTTATAGCAGTATCAATCAACTTTTCAGATAATCAAAGTTTTTTACAACCAGATCTAAGATACTTAAGTTATGTGAAACAACCAACCGCAACCTCTGAAAAAACCTTAAACTTAAAATAACTTCCTTAATAAGGTTTTAAAAAACAAGTTCTGGCATGGAAAATAAACCCGACTTTTCCTGAGTTTTTTAAGTCAAAAATTCGTAAAAAATACCTCACAAAAATCAACATTTTTGCATTTCAAAGCTTTACCCAGACGGTAGGCCAAACCCACACAGAGTTTGGATCCATTTTATAGCAGTATCAATCAACTTTTCAGATAATCAAAGTTTTGTACAACCAAAATAAAGATACTTAAGTTATGTGAAAAAACAAACCGCAACCTCCGAAAAAACCTTAAACTAAAAATTACATCCTTAATAAGTTCCTAAAAAAACAAGCACTGCCATAGAAAATAAAACCAACTTTTCCTAAGTTTTTAAAGTCAAAATTTCGAAGAAAAAAAATCTCACAACAATCTTAATTTTTGCATTTCAAAGCTTTTCCGAGACGGTAGGCCAAAACCACACAGAGTTTGGATCCATTTTACAGCAGAATCAATCAACTTTTCTGATAATCAAAGTTTTTTGCAACCAGATCTTAGATACTTAAGTTATGTGAAAAAACAAACCCCAACCTCTGAAAAAACCTTAAACTTAAAATTACTTCCTTAATGAGTTCTTAAAAAACAAGTTCTTCCATAGAAAATAAAACCGACTTTTCCCGAGTTTTTAAAGTCAAAAATTCGTAAAATATACCTCACAAAAATCAACATTTTTGCATTTCAAAGCTTTACCCAGACGGTAGGCCAAAACCACACAGAGTTTGGATCCATTTTACAGCAGAATCAATCAGCTTTTCAGATAATCAAAGTTTTTTGCAACCAGATCTAAGATACTTAAGTTATGTAAAAAAAACAAACCGCAACCTCTGAAAAAACCTTAAACTTAAAATGACTTCCTTAATAAGTTCTTAAAAAACAAGTTCTGGCATAGAAAATAAACCCGACTTTTCCCGAGTTTTTAAAGTCAAAATTTCGAAAACAAAAAATCTCACAACAATCAAAATTTTTGCATTTCAAAGCTTTACCCAGACGGTAGGCCAAAACCACACAGATTTTGGATCCATTTTATAGCAGTATCAATCAACTTTTC
>NW_022997887.1:0-1444 GCF_900245975.1 Drosophila guanche | reverse complement strand
TCTGGTTGCAAAAACTTTGATTATCTGAAAAGTTGATTGATTCTGCTATAAAATGGATCCAAACTCTGTGTGGTTTTGGCCTACCGTCTGGGTAAAACTTTGAAATGAAAAAATTTTGATTGTTGTGAGATTTTTTGTTTTCGAAATTTTGACTTTAAAAACTCGGGAAAAGTCGGGTTTATTTTCTATGACAGAACTTAATTTTTAAGAACTAACAATTTTGTAATTTTTTGTTTAATGTTTTTTCAGAGGTTGCGGTTTGTTTTTTTCACATAACTTAAGTATCTAAGATCTGGTTGCAAAAAACTTTGATTATCTGAAAAGTTGATTGATTCTGCTATAAAATGGATCCAAACTCTGTGTGGTTTTGGCCTACCGTCTGGGTAAAGCTTCAAAATGCAAAAATGTTGATTTTTGTGAGGTATTTTGTACGAAATTTTGACTTTAAAAACTTGGTAAAAGTCGGTTTTATTTTCTATGGCAGAACTTGTTCTTTAAGCACTTATTAAGGAAGTAATTTTAAGTTTAATGTTTTTTCAGAGGTTGCGGTTTGTTTTTTCACATAACTTAAGTATCTTAATTTTGGTTGTAAAAAACTTTGATTGTCTGAAAAGTTGATTGATACTGCTATAAAATGCATCCAAACTGTTTGTGGTTTTGGCCTACCGTCTGGGTAAATCTATGAAATGCAAAAATGTTGATTGTTGTGAGATTTTTTGTTTTCGAAATTTTTATTTTAAAACCCCGGGAAAAGTCAGGTTTATTTTCTATGCCAGAATTTGTTTTTTAAGAACTTATTAAGAATGTAATTTTAAGTTTAAGGTTTTTCAGAGGTTGCGGTTTGTTTTTTCACATAACTTAAGTATCTTAATTTTGGTTGTAAAAAACTTTGATTATCTGAAAAGTTGATTGCTACTGGTATAAAATGGATCCAAACTCTGTGTGGTTTTGGCCTACCGTCTCGGAAATGCTTTGAAATGCAAAAATGTGGATTGTTGTGAGATTTTGTTTTTTCGATATTTTTACTTTTTTCAGAAGGTGCGGTTTGTTTTCTCACATAACTTAAGTATCTTAATTTTCGTTATTAAAAAAGATTGATTATCTGAAAAGTTGATTGATACTGCTATAAAATGGATCCAAACTCTGTGTGGTTTTGGCCTACCGTCTGGGTAAAGCTTTGAAATGCAAAAATGTTGATTGATGTGAGATTTTTTTTTCGATATTTTTTCTTGAAAAACTTGGGAGAAGTCGGGTTTATTTTCTATGACAGAACTTTTTTTTTAGGAACTTATTAAGGATGTAATTTTTAGTTTACGGTTTTTTCAGAGGTTGCGGTTTGTTTTTTTACATAACTAGTATCTTAGATCTGGTTGCAAAAACTTTGATTATCTGAAAAGTTGATTGATTCTGCTATAAAATGGATCCAAACTCTGTGTGGTTTTGG
>NW_022997886.1:0-1444 GCF_900245975.1 Drosophila guanche | reverse complement strand
GCCTACCGTCAGGGTAAAGCTTTGAAATGCAAAAATGTTGATTTTTGTGATGTATTTTTTTTTTCTTCCAAATTTTGACTTTAAAACTCGGGAAGGGTCGGGTTTACTTTCTATTGCAGAACTTGTTTTTTAGGAACTTATTAAGGATGCTATTTTTAGTTTAACATAACTTAAGTATCTTAGATCTGGTTGCAAAAAAACTTTGATTATCTGAAAAGTTGATTGATACTGCTATAAAATGGATCCAAACTGTGTGTGGTTTTGGCCTTCCGCCAGGGAAAGGGTTTGAAATGCAAAAATGTTGATTTTTGTAAGGCATTTTTTTTTTTAAATTTGACCTTAAAACTCGGGAAGGGTCGGGTTTACTTTCTATTGCAGAACTTGTTTTTTAGGAACTTATTAAGGATGCTATTTTTATTTTAACATAACTTAAGTATCTTAGATCTGGTTGCAAAAAACTTTGATTATCTGAAAAGTTGATTGATACTGCTATAAAGTGGATCCAAACTGTGTGTGGTTTTGGCCTACCGTCAGGGTAAAGCTTTGAAATGCAAAAATATTGATTGTTGTGAGTATTTTATTGTCAAAATTTTGACTTTTAAAACTCGGGAAAAGTCGGTTTAATTTTCTACGGCAGAACTTGTTTTTTAAGAACTTATTAAGGATGTAATTTTTTGTTTAAGGTTTTTTTCAGAGGTAGCTATTTGTTTTTTCACATAGCATAAGTATCTTAGATCTGGTTGCAAAAAACTTTGATTATCTGAAAAGTTGATTGATACTGCTATAAAAAGGATCCAAACTGTGTCTGTTTTGGCCTACCGTCTGGGAAAAGCTTTGAAAGATGATTGATTTTATTGTCAAAATGTTGACTTTAAAAACTCGGGAAAAGTCGGGTTTATTTTCCATTTCAGAACTTGTTTTTTGCCTACCGTCTGGGAAAAGCTTTGAAATGCAAAAATTTTGATTGTTGTGAAATTTTTATTGTCAATATGTTGACTTTAAAATTTCGGGAAAAGTCGGGTTTATTTTCTATGGCAGAACCTGGGTTCTTAAGAACTTATTAAGGATGTAATTTTTAGGTTAAGGTTTTTTCAGAGGTTGCGGTTTGTTTTTTCACATAACTTAACTATCTTAGATCTGAAAAATCTATTGATACTGTTATAAAATGGATCCAAACTCTGTGTGGTTTTGGCCTACCGTCTGGGCAAATCTTTGAAATGCAAAAATGTTGATTTTTGTGAGGAATTTTTTTTCGAAATTTTGACTTCAAAAACTCGGGAAGAGTCGGGTTTATTTTCTATGGCAGAACCTGGGTTTTTAAGAATTTATTAAGGATTTAATTTTTAGTTTAAGGTTTTTTAAGAGGTAGCGATTTGTTTTTTCACATAGCATAAGTATCTCAGATCTGGTTGGAAAAAACTTTGATTGTCTTAATAGCTGATTG
>NW_022997885.1:0-1445 GCF_900245975.1 Drosophila guanche | reverse complement strand
GGATCCAAACTCTGTGTGGTTTTGGCCTACCGTCTGGGTAAAGCTTTAAAATGCAAAAATGTTGATTGTTGTGAGATTTTTTTTTCCCAAATTTTGACTTTAAGAACTCGGGAAAAGTCGGGTTTATTTTCTATGGCAGAACTTGTTTTTTAGGAACTAGCAATTTTTTTATTTTTAGTTTAAGTTTTTTTCAGAGGTTGCGCTTTGTTTTTTCACATAACTTAAGTATCTAAGATCTGGTTGCAAAAAACTTTGATTATCAGAATAGTTGATTGATTCTGCTATAAAATGGATCCAAACTCTGTGTGGTTTTGGCCTACCGTCTGGGTAAAGCTTTGAAATGCAAAAATGTTGATTTTTGAGAGGTATTTTGTACGAAATGTTGACTTTAAGAACTTGGGAAAAGTCGGTTTTATTTTCTATGGCAGAACTTGTTTTTTAAGAACTTATTAAGGAATTAATTTTAAGTTTAAGGTTTTTTCAGAGGATGCGGTTTGTTTTTTCACATAACTTAAGTATCTTAATTTTTGTTGTAAAAAACTTTGATTATCTGAAAAATTGATTGATACTGCTATAAAATGGATCCAAACTCTGTGTGGTTTTGGTCTACCGTCTTGGAAAAGCTTTAAAATGCAAAAATGTTGATTGTTGTGAGATTTTTTTTTCTTCCAAATTTTGACTTTAAGAACTCGGGAAAAGTCGGGTATATTTTCTATGGCAGAACTTGTTTTTCTAGGAACTTATTAAGGAAGTAAGTTTTAGTTTAAGGTTTTTTCAGAGGTTGCGGTTTGTTTTCTCACATAACTTAAGTATCTTAATTTTCGTTGTAAAAAACTTTGATTATCTGAAAAGTTGATTGATACTGCTATAAAATGGATCCAAACTGTGTGGTTTTGGCCTACCGTCTGGGTAAAGCTTTGAAATGCAAAAATGTGGATTGTTGTGAGATTTTTTTTCGAAATTTTTACTTTAAAAACTCGGGAAAAGTCGGTTTTATTTTCTATGCCAGAACTTGTTTTTTAATAACTAGCAATTTTGTTATTTTTAGTTTAAGGTTTTTTCAGAGGATGCGGTTTGTTTTTCACATAACTTAAGTATCTTAATTTTGGTTGTAAAAAACTTTGATTATCTGAAAAGTTGATTGATACTGCTATAAAATGCATCCAAACTGTTTGTGGTTTTGGCCTACCGTCTGGGTAAAGCTTTAAAATGCAAAAATGTTGATTGTTGTGAGATTTTTTTTTTACCAAATTTTGACTTTAAGAACTCGGGAAAAGTCGGGTTTATTTTCTATGGCAGAACTTGTTTTTTAGGAACTAGCAATTTTGTAATTTTTAGTTTAAGGTTTTTTCAGAGGTTGCGGTTTGTTTTTTCACATAACTTAAGTATCTAAGATCTGGTTGCAAAAAACTTTGATTATCAGAATAGTTGATTGATTCTGCTAT
>NW_022997884.1:0-1445 GCF_900245975.1 Drosophila guanche | reverse complement strand
AAAGCTTTACCCAGACGGTAGGCCAAAACCACACAGAGTTTGGATCCATTTTAAAGGAGTATCAATCAACTTTTCAGATATTCAAAGTTCTTTACAACCAGATCTAAGATACTTAAGTTCTGTCAAAAAACAAACCGCTACATCTAAAAAAACCTTAATCAAAAAGTAAAAACTTTGAAAATTCTGAGAAAAACATGGTCTGCCGTAGCAAATAAACCCGACTCTTTCCGAATTTTTAAAGTCAAAATTTCGTATAAAATACCTCACAAAAATCAACATTTTTTCTTTTCAAAGCTTTACCCAGACGGTAGGCGAAAACCACACAGAGTTTGGATCCACTTTATAGCAGCATCAATCAACTTTTCAGATAATCAAAGTTCTTTACAACCAGATCTAAGATACTTAAGTTATGTGCAAAAACAAACCGCAACCTCTGAAAAAACCTTAAACTAAAAATTACATCCTTAATAAGTTCTTTAAAAAAAAGTTCTGCCATAGAAAATAAACCCGACTCTTCCCGAATTTTTAAAGTCAAAATTTCGTAAAAAGTACCTCACAAAAATCAATATTTTTGCATTTTAAAGCTTTACCCAGACGGTAGGCCAAAACCACACAGAGTTTGGATCCATTTTATAGCAGTATCAATCAACTTTTCAGATAATCAAATTAAACTAAAAATTACATCCTTAATAAGTTCTTAAAAAACAAGCTCTGCCATAGAAAATAAAGCCGACTTTTCCCGAGTTTTTAAAGTCAAAATTTCTAAGAAAAAAAATCTCACAACAATCAACGTTTTTTCATTTCCGAGACGGTAGGCCAAAACCACACACAGTTTGGATCCACTTCATAGCAGCATCAATCAACTTTTCAGATATTCAAAGTTCTTTACAACCAGATCTAAGATACTTAAGTTATGTGCAAAAACAAACCGCAACCTCTGAAAAAACCTTAAACCACAAATTACATCCTTAATAAGTTCTTAAAGAAAAAGTTCTGCCATAGAAAATAAACCCGACTCTTCCCGAATTTTTAAAGTCAAAATTTCGTAAAAAGTACCTCACAAAAATCAATATTTTTTGCATTTTAAAGCTTTACCCAGACGGCAGGCCAAAACCACACAGAGTTTGGATCCATTTTATAGCAGTATCAATCAACTTTTCAGATAATCAAAGTTTTTTGCAACCATATCTAAGTTACTTAAGTTATGTGAAAAAAAAATCGCTACCTCTGAAAAAAACCTTAAACAAAAAATTACTTTCTTAATAAATTCTAAAAAAAAAAGTTCTGCCATAGAAAATAAACCCGACTTTTCCAGAGTTTTTAATGTCAAAACTTCGAAAAAGAAAATCCCACAACAATCAACATTTTTGTATATCAAAGCTTTACCCAGACAGTAGGCCAAAACCACACAGAGTTTGGATCCACTTTATAGCAGCATCAATAAA
>NW_022997883.1:0-1446 GCF_900245975.1 Drosophila guanche | reverse complement strand
AACCTTAAACTTAAAATTACTTTCTTAATAAGTTCTTAAAAAACAAATTCTGGCATAGAAAACCCGACTTTTCCCGAGTTTTTAAAGTCAAAATTTCGAAAACAAAAAATCTCACAACAATCAACATTTTTGAATTTCAAAGCTTTTCCGAGACGGTAGGCCAAAACCACACAGAGTTTGGATCCATTTTATAGCAGAATCAATCAACCTTTCAGATAATCAAAGTTTTTTGCAACCAGATCCTAGATACTTAAGTTATGTGAAAAAAAACCGCAACCTCTGAAAAAACATTAAACAAAAAATTACAAAGTTGTTAGTTCTTAAAAAACAATTTCTGCCATAGAAAATAAACCCGATTTTTCCCGAGTTTTTAAAGTAAAAATTTCAAAAAAAAAAATCTCACAACATTCCAAATTTTTGATTTTAAAGCTTTTCCAGGACGGTAGGCCAAAACCACACAGAGTTTGATCCATTTTATACCAGTATCAATCAACTTTTCAGATAATCAAAGTTTTTTACAACCAAAATAAAGATACTTGACTTAGTGAAAAAACAATCCGCAACCTCTAAAAAAAACTTAAACTTAAAATTACATCCTTAATAAGTTCCTAAAAACAAAAGTTCTGCCATAAATAATAAACCCGACTTTTCCCGAGTTTTTAAAGTCAAAAATTCGTAAAAAATACCTCACAAAAATCAACATTTTTGCATTTCAAAGCTTTACCCAGACGGTAGGCCAAAACCACACAGAGTTTGGATCCATTTTATAGCAGAATCAATCAACCTTTCAGATAACCAAAGTTTTTTGCAACCAGATCTTAGATACTTAAGTTATGTAAAAAAAAAACCGCAACCTCTGAAAAAACAGTAAACAACAAATTACAAAATTGTTAGTTCTTAAAAAACAATTTCTGCCATAGAAAATAAACCCGATTTTCCCCGAGTTTTTAAAGTAAAAATTTCGAAAACAAAAAATCTGACAACATTCCACATTTTTGAATTTCAAAGCTTTTCCGAGACGGTATGCCAAAACCACACAGAGTTTGGATCCACTTTATACCAGCATCAATCAACTTTTCAGAGTTTTTTACAACCAAAATTAAGATACTTAAGTTATGTGAAGAAACAAACCGCAACCTCTGAAAAAACCTTAAACTTAAAATTACTTTCTTAATAAGTTCTTTAAAAACAAATTCTGGCATAGAAAATAAACCCGACTTTTCCCGAGTTTTAAAAGTAAAAATTTCGAAAAAAAAATCTCACAACAATCAACATTTTTGCATTTTAAAGCTTTACCCAGACGGTAGGCCAAAACCACAAACAGTTTGGATCCATTTTATAGCAGTATCAATCAACTTTTCAGATAATCAAAGTTTTTTACAAACAAAATTAAGGTACTTAAGTTATGAGAAAAAACAAACCGCAACCTCTGAAAAAACCTTAAAC
>NW_022997882.1:0-1446 GCF_900245975.1 Drosophila guanche | reverse complement strand
TCTGAAAAAACCTTAAACTTAAAATTACTTACTTACCTAGTTCTTAAAAAACAAGTTCTGCCATAGAAAATAAACCAGAGTTTTTAAAGTCAAAATTTCGTACAATATACCTCACAAAAATCAACATTTTTGCATTTCAAAGCTTTACCCAGACGGTAGGCCAAAACCACACAGAGTTTGGGTCCATTTTATAGCAGAATCAATCAACTTTTCTGATAGTCAAAGTTTTTTGCGACCAGATCTTGGATACTTAAGTTATGTGAAAAAACAAACCGCAACCTCTGAAAAAACCTTAAACTAAAAATTACAAAATTGCTAGTTCTTAAAAAACAAGTGACACAAACAGTTTGGATCCATTTTATAGAAGTATCAATCAACTTTTCAGATAATCAAAGTTTTTTACAACCAATATTAAGATACTTAAGTTATGTGAAAAAACAAACCGCAACCTCTGAAAAAACCTTAAACTTAAAATAACTTCCTTAATAAGTTCTTAAAAAACAAGTTCTGCCATAGAAAAAAAACCCGAGTTTTTAAAGTCAAAATTTCGTACAACATACCTCACAAAAATCAACATTTTTGCATTTTAAAGCTTTACCCAGACGGTAGGCCAAAACCACACAGAGTTTGGATCCATTTTATAGCAGAATTTATCAACTTTTCTGATAATCAAAGTGTTTTGCAACCAGATCTTAGATACTTAAGTTATGTGAAAAAACAAACCGCAACCTCTGAAAAAACCTTAACCTTAAAATTACAAAATTGCTAGATCCTAAAAAACAAGTTCTGCCAGAGAAAATAAACCCGACTTTTCCCGAGTTCTTAAAGTCAAAATTTGGGAAAAAAAAAATCTCACATCAATCAACATTTTGCATTTTGAAGCTTTACCCAGACGGTAGGCCAAAACCACACAGAGTTTGGATCCATTTTATAGCAGTATCAATCAACTTTTCAGATAATCAAAGTTTTTTACAACCAAAATTAAGTATCTTAAATTATGTGAAAAAACAAACCGCAACCTCTGAAAAAACCTTAAACTTAAAATAATTTCCTTAATAAGTTCTTAAAAAACAAGTTCTGCCATAGAAAATAAAACCGACTCTTCCCAAGTTTTTAAAGTCAACATTTCGTTCAAAATACCTCACAAAAATCAACATTTTTGCATTTCAAAGCTTTACCCAGACGGTAGGCCAAAATCACACAGAGTTTGGATCCATTTTATAGCATAATCAATCAACTTTTCTGAAAATCAAAGTTTTTTGCAACCAGATCTTAGATACTTAAGTTATGTGAAAAAACAAACCGCAACCTCTGAAAAAACCTTAAACTAAAAATTACAAAAATGCTAGTTCTTAAAAATCAAGTTCTGGCATAGAAAATAAAACCGACTTCTCCCGAGTTTTTAAAGTCAAAATTTCGAAAAAAAATCTCACAACAATCGACATT
>NW_022997881.1:0-1446 GCF_900245975.1 Drosophila guanche | reverse complement strand
AATCAAAATTTTTGCATTTCAAAGCTTTACCCAGACGGTAGGCCAAAACCACACAGAGTTTGGATCCATTTTATAGCAGTATCAATCAGCTTTTCAGATAATCAAAGTTTTTTACAACGAAAATTAAGATACTTAAGTTATGTGAGAAAACAAACCGCAACCTCTGAAAAAACCTTAAACTCAAAATTACAAAAATGATAGTTCTTAAAAATTAAGTTCTGGCATAGAAAATAAAACCGACTTCTCCCGAGTTTTTAAAGTAAAAATTTCGAAAAAAAAATCTCACAACAATCCACATTTTTGCTTTTTAAAGCTTTACCCAGACGGTAGGCCAAAACCACACAGAGTTTGGATCCATTTTATAGCAGTATCAATCAACTTTTCAGATAATCAAAGTTTTTTACAACCAAAATTAAGATACTTAAGTTATGTGAAAAAACAAACCGCAACCTCTGAAAAAACATTAAACTTAAAATTACTTCCTTAATAAGTTTTTAAAAAACAAGTTCTGCCATAGAAAATAAAACCGACTTTTCCCAAGTTTCTAAAGTCAAAATTTCGAAAAAAAAATCTTACAACAATCAACATTTTTGCATTTCAAAGCTTTTCCGAGACGGTAGGCCAAAACCACACAGAGTTTGGATCCATTTTATAGCAGTATCAATCAACTTTTCAGATAATCAAAGTTTTTTGCAACCAGATCTATGATACTTAAGTTATGTAAAAAAACAAACCACAACCTCTGAATAAACAAAAAAAAAAAAAATACCAAAAATGATAGTTCTTAAAAAACAAGTTCTGCCATAGAAAATAAACCAGGGTTTTTAAAGTCAAAATTTCGTACAAAATACCTCACAAAAATCAACATTTTTGCATTTCAAAGCTTTTCCGAGACGGTAGGCCAAAACCACACAGAGTTTGGATCCATTTTATAGCAGTATCAATCAACTTTTCAGATAATCAAAGTTTTTTAAAACCAAAATTAAGAAACTTAAGTTATGCGAAAAAACAAACCGCTACTTCTAAAAAACCTTAAACTTAAAATGACTTCCTTAATAAGTTCTTAAAAAACAAGTTCTGCCATAGAAAATAAAACCGACTTTTCCCGAGTTTTTAAAGTCAAAAATTCGTTAAATATAACTCACAAAAATCAACATTTTTGCATTTCAAAGCTTTACCCAGACGGTAGGCCAAAACCACACAGAGTTTGGATCCATTTTACAGCAGAATCAATCAACTTTTCTGAGAATCAAAGTTTTTTGCAACCAGATCTTAGATACTTAAGTTATGTGAAAAAACAAACCCCAACCTCTGAAAAAACCTTAAACTTAAAATTACTTCCTTAATAAGTTCTTAAAAAACAAGTTCTGCCATAGAAAATAAAACCGACTTTTCCCGAGTTTTTAAAGTCAAAAATTCGTAAAATATACCTCACAAAAATCAACA
>NW_022997880.1:0-1446 GCF_900245975.1 Drosophila guanche | reverse complement strand
CCCAGACGGTAGGCCAAAACCACACACAGTTTGGATCCACTTTATAGCAGTATCAATCAACGTTTCAGATAATCAAAGTTTTTCGCAACCAGATCTAAGATACTTAAGTTATGTGAAAAAACAAACCGCTACTTCTAAAAAAATCTTAAACAAAAATGACTTTCTTAATAAATTCTTAAAAAAAAAAGTTCTGCCATAGAAAATAAAAGTCAAAATATCGTAAAAAATACCTCACAAAAATCAACATTTTTGCATTTCAAAGCTTTACCCAGACGGTAGGCCAAAACCACACACAGTTTGGATCCACTTTATAGCAGTATCAATCAGCTTTTCAGATAATCAAAGTTCTTTGCAACCAGATCTAAGTTACTTAAGCTATGTGAAAAAACATTTCGCTACCTCTGAAAAAACCTTAAACAAAAATTACTTTCTTAATAAATTCTTAAAAAAAAATTTCTGCCATAGAAATTAAAAGTCAAAATTTCGTAAAAAATACCTCACAAAAATCAACATTTTTGCATTTCAAAGCTTTACCCAGACGGTAGGCCAAAACCACACACAGTTTGCATCCACTTTATAGCAGTATCAATCAACTTTTCAGATAATCAAAGTTTTTCGCAACCAGATCTAAGATACTTAAGTTATGTGAAAAAATAAACCGCTACTTCAAAAAAAATCTTAAACAAAAATTACTTTCTTAATAAATTCTTAAAAAAAAAGTTCTGCCATAGAAAATAAAAGTCAAAATTTCGTAAAAAATACCTCACAACAATCAACATTTGTGCATTTCAAAGCTTTACCCAGACGGTAGGCCAAAACCACACACAGTTTGGATCCACTTTATAGCAGTATCAATCAACGTTTCAGATAATCAAAGTTTTTCGCCACCAGATCTAAGATACTTAAGTGATGTGAAAAAACAAACCAGTACTTCTAAAAAAACCTTAAACAAAAAAGTACAAACTTTGAAAATTCTTAAAAGAAAAGTTCTGCCATAGAAAATACACCCGACTGTTCCCGAGTTTTAAAGTCAAAATTTCGACAATAAAAATCTCACAACAATGAATATTTTTGCATTTCAAAGCTTTACCCCGATGGTAGGCCAAAACCACATACAGTTTGGATCCATTTTATAGCAGTATCAATCAACTTTTCAGATAATCAAAGTTCTTTGCAACCAGATCTAAGATACTTAAGCTGTGTGAAAAACAAATCGCTACTTCTGAAAAAACCTTAAACTAAAAATTACATCCTTAATAAGTTCTTAAAAAACAATTTCTGCCATAGAAAATAAACCCGACTTTTCCCGTATTTATAAAGTCAAAATTTCGTAAAAAATACCTTCAAAAATCAACATTTTTGCATTTCAAAGCTTTACCCAGACGGTAGGCCAAAACCACACACAGTTTGGATCCACTTTATAGCAGTATCAATCAACTTTTCAGA
>NW_022997879.1:0-1447 GCF_900245975.1 Drosophila guanche | reverse complement strand
GTTTGCGTGTTTCTTTTATTAAAATACGAGAAAAAATGACTACTAAGAGGCACTCCCTATTGAAGGCACCCGGTTTGCGGAAGCCGTGGCAAAAAACCTCTATAGGGAGTGGTGTCGTGCTTGCTATATTTCATATGATGAAAAACTTAAAATTTGTCTTTACATATGAAATGGGGAAAATACCTAGCCGGCAATGTCTGATACTTTATTTGGTTGGATATGTATATAATTGTTACTATATATGAATAATATTGAAGTGTTTGTGTGTTTCTTGTATTAAAATACGAGAACAAATGACTGTTATGGGGCACTCTCGATTGTAATCACCCGATTTGCGGAAGCCGTGGCAGAAAACCTCTATAGGGAGTGGTGTCGTGCTTGGTACATTTCATATGATGAACAATTTAAAATTTGTCCTTACATATGGTATGGGGAAAATACCTAGATGGCAATGTCTGATACTTTATTTGGTTGGATATGTATATAATTGTT
Organism: Drosophila guanche; assembly: GCF_900245975.1. Lineage (NCBI taxonomy): Eukaryota > Metazoa > Arthropoda > Insecta > Diptera > Drosophilidae > Drosophila > Drosophila guanche. Next base: position 955 of record NW_022997879.1, on the reverse strand, counting down.
ACGATATACGAATAATATTGAAGTGTTTGCGAGTTTCTTTTATTAAAATACGAAAAAAAATGACTACTAAGAGGCACTCCCTATTGAAGGCACCCGATTTGCGGAAGCCGTGGCAAAAAACCTCTATAGGGAGTGGTGTCGTGTTTGCTATATTTCATATGATGAAAAATTTTAAATTTGTCCTTACATATGGTATGGGGAAAATACCTAGATGGCAATGTCTGATACTTTATTTGGTTGGATATGTATATAATTGTTACGATATACGAATAATATTAAAGTGTTTGCGTGTTTCTTTTATTAAAATACGAGAAAAAATGACTACTAAGAGGCACGCCCTATTGAAGGCACCCGATTTGCGGAAGCCGTGGCAAAAAACCTCTATAGGGAGTGGTGTCGTGCTTGCTATATTTCATATGATGAAAAATTTTAAATTTGTCTTTATATATGAAATGGGGAAAATACCTAGCCGGCAATATCTGATACTTTATTTGGTTGGATATGTGTATAGTTGTTACTATATACGAATAATATTGAAGTGTTTGTGTGTTTCTTGTATTAAAATACGAGAACAAATGACTGTTATGGGGCACTCTCGATTGTAATCACCCGATTTGCGGAAGCCGTGGCAGAAAACCTCTATAGGGAGTGGTGTCGTGCTTGGTACATTTGATATGATGAACAATTTAAAATTTGTCCTTACATATGGTATGGGGAAAATACCTAGATGGCAATGTCTGATACTTTATTTGGTTGGATATGTATATAATTGTTACGATATACGAATAATATTGAAGTGTTTGTGTGTTTCTTGTATTAAAATACGAGAACAAATGACTGTTATGGGGCACTCTCTATTGTAATCACCTGATTTGCGGAAGCCGTGTCAGAAAACCTCTATAGGGAGTGGTGTCGTGCTTGGTATATTTCATATGATGAACAATTTAAAATTTGT
>NW_022997878.1:0-1447 GCF_900245975.1 Drosophila guanche | reverse complement strand
TATCTGAAAAGTTGATTGATACGTCTATAACATGGATCCAAACTCTGTGTGGGTTTGGCGTACCGCCTGGGTAAGGATTTGAAATGCAAAAATGTTGATTGATGTGAGATTTTTTTTTCGATATTCTTACTTTAAAAACTCGGGAAAAGTCGGGTTTATTTTCTATGGCAGAACTTTTTTTTAAGAACTTATTAAGGAAGTAATTTTTAGTTTAAGGTTTTTTTTTAGAGGTTGCGGTTTTTTTTCATAACTTAAGTATCGTTGATCTGGTAGCAAAAAAACTTTGATTATCTGAAAAGTTGATAGATTCTGCTATAAAATGGATCCAAACTCTGTGTGGTTTTGGCCTACCGTCGCGGTTAAGCTTTGAAATGCAAAAATGCTTATTGTTGTGAGATTTTTTTTTCCAAATTTTGACTTTAAAAACTCGGGAAAAGTCGGGTTTATTTTCTATGTTAGAACTTGTGTTTTAAGAACTTATTAAGGAAGTAATTTTAAGTTTCAGGTTTTTTCAGAGGTTGCGGTTTGTTTTTTCACATAACTTAAGTATCTTAATTGTGGTTGCAAAAAACTTTCATTATCTGAAAATTTGATTGATCCTTCTATAAAATGGATCGAAACTCTGTGTGGTTTTGGCGTACCGCCTGGGTAAGAATTTGACATGCAAAAATGTTGATTGTTGTGACATTTTTTTTTTTTCGAAATTTTTACTTTAAAAACTCGGGAACTTATATTATCTATGGCAGATCTTATTTTTTAAGAACTAGCAATTTTGTAATTTGTAGTTTAAGGTTTTTTCAGAGGTTGCGGTTTGTTTTTTCACATAACTTAAGTATCTTAATTGTGGTTGCAAAAAACTTTGATTATCTGAAAAGTTGATTGATACTGCTATAAAATGGATCCAAAATCTGTGTGGTTTTGGCCTACCGTCTGGGGAAATGCTGTAAATGCAAAAATGTTGATTTTTGTGAGGTATTTAGTACGAAATTTTGACTTTAAAAATTCGGGAAAAGTCGGGTTTATTTTCTTTGGCAGAAGTTTTTTTTAAAGAATTTATCAAGAAAGTAATTTTTTGTTTAATGTTTTTTCAGAGGTTGCGGTTTGTTTTTTTACATAACTTAAGTATCTTAGATCTGGTTGTACCGAACTTTGATTATCTGAAAAGTTGATTTAAACTGCTATAAAATGGATAAAACTCTGTGTGGTTTTGGCCTACCGTCTCGGTTAAGCTTTGAAATGCAAAAATGCTTATTGTTGTGAGATTTTTTGTTTTCGAAATTTTTACTTTAAAAACTCGAGAAAAGTCGGGCTTATTTTCTATGGCAGAACTTTTTTTTTAAGAACTTATTAAGGAAGTAATTTTAAGTTTAAGGTTATTTTTAGAGGTTGCGGTTTTTTTTTTCATAACTTAAGTATTTTTGATCTGGTTGCAAAAAACTTTGATTAT
>NW_022997877.1:0-1447 GCF_900245975.1 Drosophila guanche | reverse complement strand
AGCTTTGAAATGCAAAAATGTTGATTGATGTGAGATTTTTTTTTTTTGATATTTTTACATTAAAAACTCGGGAGAAGTCGGTTTTATTTTCTATGCCAGAACTTGTTTTTTAAGAACTAGCAATTTTGTAATTTTTAGTTTAAGGTTTTTTCAGAGGTTGCGGTTTGTTTTTTCACATAACTTAAGTATTTAAGATCTGGTTGCAAAAAAACTTTGACTATCAGAAAAGTTGATTGATTCTGCTATAAAATGGATCCAAACTCTGTGTGGTTTTGGCCTACCGTCTGGGTAAAGCTTTGAAATGCAAAAATGTTGATTTTTGTGAGGTATTTTGTACCAAATTTTGACTTTAAAAACTTGGGAAAAGTCGGTTTTAATTTCTATGCCAGAACTTGTTTTTTAAGAACTTATTAAGGAAGTAATTTTAAGTTTAAGGATTTTTCAGAGGTCGCGGTTTGTTTTTTCACATAACTTAAGTATCTTAATGTTGGTTGTAAAAAACTTTGATTATCTGAAAAGTTGATTGATACTGCTATAAAATGGATCCAAACTCTGTGTGGTTTAGGCCTACCGCCTGGGTAAAGCTTTGAAATGCAAAAATGTTGATTTTTATGAGGTATTTTGTACGAAATTTTGACTTTAAAAACTCGGGTTTATTTTCTATGGCAGAACTTGTTTTTAAGAACTTATTAAGGAAGTAATTTTATGATTAAGGTTTTTTCAGAGGTTGCGGTTTGTTTTTTCACATAACTTAAGTATCTTAATTTTGGTTATAAAAAACTTTGATTATCTGAAAAGTTGATTGATACTGCTATAAAATGGATCCAAACTCTGTGTGATTTTGGCCTACCGTCTCGGAAAAGCTTTAAAATGTAAAAATGTGGATTGTTGTGAGATTTTTTTTTCGAAATTTTTACTTTAAAAACTCGGGATAAGTCGGTTTTATTTTCAATGCCAGAACTTGTTTTTTAAGAACTAGCAATTTTGTAATTTTTAGTTTAAGGTTTTTTCAGAGGTTACGGTTTGTTTTTTCACATAACTTAAGTATCTAAGATCTGGTTGCAAGAAACTTTGATTATCAGAAAAGTTGATTGATTCTGCTATAAAATGGATCCAAACTCTGTGTGGTTTTGGCCTATCGTCTGGGTAAAGCTTTGAAATGCAAAAATGTTGATTTTTGGAAAGTTTTTTTTTTTTACGAAATTTTGACTTTAAAAACTCGGGAAAAGTCGGTTTTATTTTCTATGTAACTCAAATATTGAAATACTTCAGCGTTACCAATCAAAAACTTTGCGACAAATTGTCAATGCTCCGTTTTACGTATCTAATGCAAACATCCACAAAGATCTGAATATTCCAACCATTAAAGAAGAAATAAAGAAAACTAGTAAGAAATACATCGACAGACTCCACAACCACGAAAATAATTTAGCCTTAAGTCTATTAG
>NW_022997876.1:0-1447 GCF_900245975.1 Drosophila guanche | reverse complement strand
AATTGAATAAGCGGGAAGACAGTCTTCCCAGTAAAATTGTGAACTCAAGTTTCTTTAGCAGAGTCAGAATATAGTTGCATATAACTAGCGCCTAGATGTTTTTACTTTGACTTTATCGGTCCTTAAAATACGCTTCATCTCCAGAACAAAACTAGCTTTACGTAGTCTGCGAACATACTATCGTGGAACTTAAGACTCTCCTTGGATCAATAAAAGAGTCCACTGATCAAATAATTTCCAGTTCACACTACCCCTATCTATTCAAATGTCTTGGCTACAAGTATTTCGATATTGGAAAGTAGCAAAATTGGTAGCACAACGCGAACTCTCGAGGTCAATCACATATTAGCAACTTTCGTGAAATTACTAAAACTTTCCTCAACTAGAAAAACTACTTCCAAAATTACTCTAGAGGCGCCTGAAAAAACTACAGAGAATCATATCACACATAACCATTCTACATGTTCTCATGAATAGTCCATTACTAGCTGTTCAGATTATGGAGGCACCATGAAAGATCTTGAAGATGGGATCTTCATGGATAAGCTTTTAAATGACTATTTCATGAACTTTGTCTTCCAAACCATCTGTTTTTTCCAACACTGACACCGAATATTTTCCATGGCACAATAAACCATAAATGCTCTTATCATTAACTCAATAAAATTACATAATTGGAGTCAAATATTTTATGAGGCATGCATCATTGAGCCACTAATCAGTTTGCCCAACTGGAGGTTTCGTCAACTTTAAAACCTCGGCATTGTAATCCTAATCAATTCCTTTTAACTGCTTGAAACTCACACTTTTTTTCCCAAGATCAACATGAGAATTTCTCATCTGTATACTGAAGCTTAACAGAAGCAAATAAGTCTGAGTTAATCCCATTTTAACAGGACCGAACTGATGTGAAACTTACTATTAAAATGACAAATAAGTATGAGGAGCGTGGGTCTACTAATCTCATGACAGTATTAAATTTGTGAAATAAAATGAACGACTGGGAGTGTGATTTTTCATAATAAAGAGTTTTTGAATCAACCCCAAATGATGAAAGGCGTGTAAAAGTAACGGGAGAGGCTGCTTGCAAAATGGCCGAAGAAAACTACGTAGGTTCGGGTTCGAGGCCAATGATGATTCATAACATTTTGGATTATTCACGGAAACAATTCCTAGTTGTTTTTGATTAATAGGTATCAGTGTGGACGCTAATAAAAACGAAAAGTTCGCGTTACACAATTCAAATTATCAACTCAATGTCAATTTTTGGAAACACTAGCAAAGCATTCAAGTGAAATTTTTATAAACAGGTTGTATCCTAGTGAGAAAACCGCATATCGAAACGTGCATGTTAATTATATATTGAAGCTAACTTTACATCAAGCAAGGCCTCCCGCTTCGGAAGAAAAATTTAATTGAATAAAGTTGATATTAAATAAAATCATCA
>NW_022997875.1:0-1447 GCF_900245975.1 Drosophila guanche | reverse complement strand
TTTGAAAACTCGGGAAAAGTCGGGTTTATTTTCTATGGCAGAACTTGTTTTTTAAGAACTTATTAAGGAAGTAATTTTAAGTTTAAAGTTTTTTTCAGAGGTTAAGGTTTGTTTTTTTACATAACTTAAGTATCTTAATTTTGGTTGTAAAAAACTTTGATTATCTGAAAAGTTGATTGATACTGCTTTAAAATGGATCCAAACTCTGTGTGCTTTTGGCCTACCGTCTGGGTAAAGCTTTGAAATGCAAAAATGTTGATTTTTGTGAGGTATTTTTTACGAACTTTTGACTTTAAAAACTCGGCAAAAGTCGGGTTTATTTTCTATGGCAGAACTTGTTTTTTAAGAACTTATTAATGAAGTAATTTTAAGTTTAAGGTTTTTTCAGAGGTTGCGGTTTGTTTTTTCACATAAGTTAAGTATCTTTAGTTTGGTTGTACAAAACTTTCATTATCTGAAAAGTTGATTGATACTGCTATAAAATGGATCCATACTCTGTGTGGTTTTGGCGTACCGTCTCGGAAAAGCTTTGAAATGCAAAAATGTTGATTGTTGTGATATTTTTTTTTTCAAAATTTTTACTTTAAAAACTCGCGAAAAGTCGGGTTTAGTTTCTATGCCAGAATTTGTTTTTTAAGAACTTATTAAGAAAGTAATTTTAAGTTTAAGGTTTTTTCAGAGGTTGCGTAAGTATCTTATTTTTTGGTTGTAAAAAACTTTGATTATCTGAAAAGTTGATTGATACTGGTATTAAATGGATCCAAACTCTGTGTGTTTTTGGCCTACCGTCTGGGTAAAGCTTTGAAATGCAAAAATGTTTATTGTTGTGAGATTTTTTTTTCGGAATTTGTACTTTAAAAACTCAGGTTTATTTTCTATGCCAGAACTTGTTTTTTTAAAAACTTATTAAGTAAGTAATTTTAAGTTTAAGGTTTTTTCAGAGGTTGCGGTTTGTTTTTTCACATAACTTAAGTATCTTAATTTTCGTTGTAAAAAATCTTGATTATCTGAAAAGTTGATTAATACTTCTATAAAATGGATCCAAACTGTTTGTGGTTTTGACCTACCGTCTGGGTAAAGCTTTGAAATGCAAAAGTGCTGATTTTTGTGAGGTATTTTTTACGAATTTTTGACTTTAAAAACTCGGGAAAAGTCGGGTTTATTTTCTATGGCAAACTTGTTTTTTTTGGAACTTATTAAGAATGTAATTTTTAGTTTAAAGTTTTTTCAGAGGTTGCGGATTGTTTTTTCACATAACTTAAGTATCTTAGATCTGGTTGTAAAAAACTTTGATTATCTAAAAAGTTGATTGATACTGCTTTAAAATGGATCCAAACTCTGTGTGGTTTTGGCCTACCGTCTGGGTAAAGCTTTGAAATGCAAAAGTGTTGATTTTTGTGAGGTATTTTTTTCGAATTTTTGACTTTAAAAACTCGGGAAAAGTCGG
>NW_022997874.1:0-1447 GCF_900245975.1 Drosophila guanche | reverse complement strand
AAAAAATCTCACAACAATCCACATTTTTGCATTTCAAAGCTTTACCCAGACTGTAGGCCAAAAGCACACAGAGCAGTATCAATCAACTTTTCAGATAATCAAAGTTTTTTACAACCAAAATTAAGAAACTTAAGTTATATGAAAAAACAAACCGCAACCTCTGAAAAAACCTTAAACTAAAAGTTACTTCCTTAATAACTTCTTAAAAAACATGTTCTGCCATAGAAAATAAACCCGACTTTTCCTGAGTTTTTAAAGTAAAAATTTCGAAAACAAAAAATCTCACATCAATCAACATTTTTGCATTTGAAAGCTTTACCCAGACGGTAGGCCAAAACCAAATAGAGTTTGGATCCATTTTATAGCAGAATCAATCAACTTTTCAGATAATCAAAGTTTTTTGCAACCAGATCTAAGATACTTAAGTTATGTAAAAAAACAAACCGCAAAGTCTGAAAAAACCTTAAACTAAAAATTACTTCCTTAATAAGTTCTTAAAAAACAAGTTCTGCCATAGAAAATAAACCCGACTTTTCCCTAGTTTTTAAAGTAAAAATTTCGAAAAAAAAAATTTCACAACAATCCACATTTTTGAATTTCAAAGCTTTTCCGCGACGGTAGGCCGAAACCACACAGAGTTTGGATCCATTTTATAGCAGTATCAATCAACTATTCAGATAATCAAAGTTTTTTACANAACCTTAAACTAAAAATTACTTCCTTAATAAGTTCTTAAAAAACAAGTTCTGCCATAGAAAATAAACCCGACTTTTCCCGAGTTTTTAAAGTAAAAATGTCGAAAAAAAAAATTTCACAACAATCCACATTTTTGAATTTCAAAGCTTTTCCGCGACGGTAGGCCGAAACCACACAGAGTTTGGATCCATTTTATAGCAGTATCAATCAACTATTCAGATAATCAAAGTTTTTTACAACCAAAATTAAGATACTTAAGACATGTGAAAAAACAAACCGAAACCTCTGATAAAACCTTAAACTAAAAACTACAAAATTGCTAGTTCTTAAAAAACAAGTTCTGCCATAGAAAATAAACCCGACTTTTCCCGAGTTTTTAAAGTCAAAATTTCGTAAATTATACGTCACAAAAATCAACATTTTTGCATTTCAAAGCTTTACCCAGACAGTAGGCCAAAACCACACAGAGTTTGGATCCATTTTATAGCAGAATCAATCAACTTTTCAGATAATCAAATTTTTTTGCAATCAGATCTAAGATACTTAAGTTACGTGAAAAAACAAACCGCAACCTCTGAAAAAACCTTAAACTTAAAATTACTTCCTTAATAAGTTCTTAAAAAACAAGTTCTGCCACAGAAAATAAACCCGACTTTTCCCGAGTTTTTTAAGTAAAAATTTCGAAAATAAAAAATCTCACAACAATCCACATTTTTGCATTTCAAAGCTTTACCCAGACTGTAGGCCAAAA
>NW_022997873.1:0-1447 GCF_900245975.1 Drosophila guanche | reverse complement strand
AGTCAAAATTTCGAAAAAAAAAATCTCACAACAATCCACATTTTTGCATTTCAAAGCTTTTCGAGACGGTAGGCCAAAACCACTCAGAGTTTGGATCCATTTTATAGCAGTATCAATCAACTTTTCAGATAATCAAAGTTTTTTACAACCACAGTTAAGATACTTAAGTTATGTGAAAAAACAAACCGAAACCTCTGAAAAAACCTTAAACTAAAAATTACAAAATTGCTAGTTCTTAAAAAACAAGTTCTGCCATAGAAAATAAAACCAACTTTTCCCGAGTTTTTAAAGTCAAAATTTCGAAAAAAAAAATCTCAGAACAATCCACATTTTTGCATTTCAAAGCTTTTCCGAGACGGTAGGCCAAAACCACACAGAGTTTGGATCCATTTTATAGCAGAATCAATCAACTTTTCAGATAATCACAGTTTTTTTTGCAACCAGATCTAAGATACTTAAGTTATGAAAAAAAACAAACCGCAAGCTCTAAAAAAAACCTTAAACTAAAAATTACTTCCTTAATAAGTTCTTAAAAGAAAAGTTCTTCCATAGAAAATAAACCCGACTTTTCCCGAATTTTTAAAGTAAAAATTTCGAAAACAAAAAATCTCACAACAATAAGCATTTTTGCAATTCAAAGCTTAACCGAGACGGTAGGCCAAAACCACACAGAGTTTGGATCCATTTTATAGCAGTATCAATCAACTTTTCAGATAATTAAAGTTTTTTACAACCAAAATTAAGATATTTAAATTATGTGAAAAAACAAACCGCAACCTCTGAAAAAACCTTAAACTTAAAATTACTTTCTTAATAAGTTCTTAAAAAACAAGTTCTGCCATAGAAAATAAACCCGAGTTTTTAAAGTCAAAATTTCGTACAAAATACCTCACAAAAATGAACATTTTTGCATTTTAAAGCTTTACCCAGACGGTAGGCCAAAACAACTCAGTTTGGATCCATTTTATAGCAGAATCAATCAACTTTTCAGATAATCAAGGTTTTTTACAACCAAAATTAAGATACTTAAGTTATGTGAAAAAACAAACCGCAACCTATGAAAAATCAAAGTAATCAAAGTTCTTTACAACCAGGTCTAAGATGGTTAAGTTATATGAAAAAACAAACCGCTACTTCTAAAAAACCTTAAACAAAAAAGTAACAAACTTTGAAAATTTTTAAAAGAAAAGTTCTTCCATAAAAAATAAACCCTACTTTTCCCGAGTTTTTATATGAAAAATGAACATTTTTGCATTTCAAAGCTTTACCCAGACGGTAGGCCAAAACCACACAGAGTTTGGATCCATTTTATAGCAGAATCAATCAACTTTTCAGATAATCAAAGTTTTTTACAACCAAAATTAAGATACTTAAGTTATGTGAAAAACCAACCGCAACATCTGAAAAAACCTTAAACTAAAAATTACTTCCTTAATAAGTTCCTAAA
>NW_022997872.1:0-1448 GCF_900245975.1 Drosophila guanche | reverse complement strand
TGATTTTGGTAATTTCTGCTTGCTTAGCTATAGCTTAGCTTAGTCTAGTTATGATTAGATCTAATTTTCCTCGAATATTAGCCTAACATCTATCTTTCCTGCATGCTCGCGACCGGTTCGGTTAATCGCGCCGCGCGTCATGCGGCAGTGCCCCTCGGTCGGTTGGGCGGGAGAAGGGCTGCGTTCTGCTAGGTTCCGCGCGTAACAGGCTTTGGCTTGGTGTCGCATGGGCCACTTGATGGTGCAGTCATTGCATATCAACATCCAGAATTAAGAACTTATTAAGGAAGTAATTTTAAGTATAAGGTTTTTTCAGAGGTTGCGGTTTGTTTTTTCACATAACTTAAGTATCTTAGATCTGATTGCAAAAAACCTTGATTATCTGAAAAGTTGATTGATTCTGCTATTAAATAGATCCAATTTACGAAATTTTGACTTTAAAAACTCGGGAAAAGTCGGTTTTATTTTCTATGGCAGAACTTGTTTTTTAAGAACTTATTAAGGAAGTAATTTTAAGTTTAAGGTTTTTTCAGAGGTTGCGGTTTGTTTTTTCACATAACTTAAGTATCTTAGATCTGATTGCAAAAAACCTTGATTATCTGAAAAGTTGATTGATTCTGCTATTAAATAGATCCAATTTACGAAATTTTGACTTTAAAAACTCGGGAAAAGTCGGTTTCATTTTCTATGGCAGAACTTGTTTTTTAAGAACTAGCAATTTTTTAGTTTTTAGTTTAAGGTTTTATCAGAGGTTGAGGTTTGTTTTTGCACATATCTTAAGTATCTTAATTTTGGTTGTTAAAAAATTTGATTATCTGAATAGTTGATTGATACTGCTATAAAATGGATCCAAACTCTGTGTGGTTTTGGCCTACCGTCTCGGAAAAGCTTTGAAATTCAAAAATGTGGATTGTTGTGAGATTTTATTTTCGAAATTTTGACTTTAAAAACTCGGGAAAAGTCGAGTTTATTTTCTATGGCAGAACTTGTTTTTTAAGAACTTATTAAGGAAGTAATTTTTACTTTAAGGTTTTTTCAGAGGTTGCGGTTTGTTTTCTCAAATAACTTAAGTATCTTAATTTTGGTTGTAAAAAACTTTGATTATCTGAAAAGTTGATTGATACTGCTATAAAATGGATCCAAACTCTGTGTGGTTTTGGCCTACCGTCTGGGCAACGCTTTAAAATGCAAAAATTTGGATTGTTGTGAGATTTTTTTTTTCGAAATTTTGACTTTAAAAACTCCGAAAAAGTCGGCTGTATTTTCTATGGCAGAACTTGTTTTTTAAGAACTATCAATTCACATATCTTAAGTATCTTAATTTTGGTTGTAAAAAACTTTGATTATCTGAAAAGTTGATTGATACTGCTATAAAATAAATCCAAACTCTGTGTGGTTTTGGCCTACCGTCTCGGAAAAGCTTTGAAATGCAAAAATGTGGATTGTTG
>NW_022997871.1:0-1450 GCF_900245975.1 Drosophila guanche | reverse complement strand
TAGTTTAAGGTTTTCTCAGAGGTTGTTTTTTGTTTTTTCACATAACTTAAGTATCTTAATTTTGGTTGTAAAAACCCTTGATTATCTGAAAAGTTGATTGATACTGCTATTAAATGGATCCAAACTTTTTGTGGTTTTGGCCTACCGTCTCGGAAAAGCTTTGAAATGCAAAAATGTTGATTGTTGTGAGATTTTTTTTCTTCGAAATTTTGACTTTAAAAACTCTGGAAAAGTCGCTTTTATTTTCTATGGCAGATCTTGTTTTTTAAGAACTAGCAATTTTGTAATTTTTAGTTTAAGGTTTTTTCAGAGGTTGTGGTTTGTTTTTTCACATAACTTAAGTATCTTAATTTTGGTTGTAAAAAACTTTGATTATCTGAAAAGTTGATTGATACTGCTATAAAATGGATCCAAACTGTGTGGGTTTGGCCTACCGTCTGGGTAAAGCTTTAAAATGCAAAAATGGTCATTGGTGTGAGGTATTTTGTACGAAATTTTGACTTTAAAAACTCGGGTTTTTTTTTCTATGGCAGAACTTTTCTTTTAAAAATTTTCAAAGTTTGTTACTTTTTTGTTTAAGGTTTTTTAGAAGTAGCGGTTTGTTTTTTCACATAACTTAACTANATGGAAGAACTTTTCTTTTAAAAATTTTCAAAGTTTGTTACTTTTTTGTTTAAGGTTTTTTAGAAGTAGCGGTTTGTTTTTTCACATAACTTAACCATCTTAGACCTGGTTGTAAAGAACTTTGATTACTTTGATTTTTCATAGGTTGCGGTTTGTTTTTTCACATAACTTAAGTATCTTAATTTTGGTTGTAAAAAACTTTGATTATCTAAAAAGTTGATTGATACTGCTATTAAATGGATCCAAACTGTTTGTGGTTTTGGCCTACCGTCTCGGAAAAGCTTTGAAATGCAAAAATGTTGATTGTTGTGAGATTTTTTTTTTTCGATAGTTTTACATTAAAAACTCGGGAAAAGTTGGGTTTATTTTCTTTGGCAGAACTTGTTTTTTAGGAACTTATTAAGGAAGTATTTTTTTTTAAGGTTTTTTCAGAGGTTGTGGTTTGTTTTTTCACATAACTTAAGTATCTTAATTTTGGTTGTAAAAACCCTTGATTATCTGAAAAGTTGATTGATACTGCTATTAAATGGATCCAAACTTTTTGTGGTTTTGGCCTACCGTCTCGGAAAAGCTTTGAAATGCAAAAATGTTGATTTTTGTGAGATTTTTTTTTCTCGAAATTTTGATTTTAAAAACTCGGGAAAAGTCGGTTTTATTTTCTATGGCAGAACTTGTTTTTTAAGAACTAGTAATTTTGTAATTTTTAGTTTAAGGTTTTTTTAGAGGTTGTGGTTTGTTTGTTCACATAACTTAAGTATCTTAATTTTGGTTGTAAAAAACTTTGATTATCTGAAAAGTTGATTGATACTGCTATAAAGTGGATCCA
>NW_022997870.1:0-1450 GCF_900245975.1 Drosophila guanche | reverse complement strand
CAACATATTTGCATTTCAAAGCTTTACCCAGACGGTAAGCCAAAACCACACAGAGTTTGGATCCATTTTATAGCAGTATCAATCAACTTTTCAGATAATCAAAGTTTTTTACAACCAAATTTAGCATACTTAAGTTATGTGAGAAAACAAACCGCAACATTTAAAAAAAGTAAAAAAAATATCGAAAAAAAAAATCTCACATCAATCAACATTTTTGCATTTCAAAGCTTTACCCAAAATGTAGGCCAAAACCATACAGATTTTGGATCCATTTTAAAGCAGTATCAATCTACTTTTCAGATAATCAAAGTTTTTTACAACCAAAATTAGCATACTTAAGTTATGTGAAAAAACAAACCGCAACCTCTGAAAAAAACCTTAAACTTAAAATTACTTCCTTTATAAGTTCTTAAAAAACAAGTTCTGCAATAGAAAATAAACCCTAATTTTCCCGAGTTTTCAAAGTCAAAAAATCGTAAAAAATACCTCACAAAAATCAACATTTTTGCATTTCAAAGCTTTAGACGGTAGGCCAAAACCACACAGAGTTTGGATCCATTTTATATAATTATCAATCAACTTTTCAGATAATCGTAATTTTTTACAACCAAAATTAAGATACTTAAGTTATGTGAGAAAACAAACCGCAACCTCTGAAAAAAGTAAAAATATCGAAAAAAAAATCTCACATCAATCAACATTCTTGCATTTCAAAGCTTTACCCAGACGGTAGGCCAAAACCACACAGTTTGGATCAATTTTATAGCAGTATCAATCAACTTTTCAGATAATCAAAGTTTTTTGCAACCAGATCTAAGTTACTTAATTTATGTAAAAAAAGAAACCGCAACCTCTGAAAAACCCTTAAAATTAAACTTACCTCCTTTATAAGTTCCTAAAAAACAAGTTCTGCCACAGAAATAAACAAGACTTTTCCCGAGTTTTTAAAGTCAAAATTTCGAAAAAAAAAAATCTCACATCAATCAACATTTATGCATTTCAAATCTTTACCCAGACGGTAGGCTTAAACCACACAGAGTTTGGATCCATTTTATAGCAGCATCATTCAACTTTTCAGATAATCAAAGTTTTTTGCAACCAGATCTAATATAATTATGCTATGTGAAACAATAAATCGCTACCTCTGAAAAATCTTAAACAAAAAAGTTCAAACTTTGAAAATTCTTCAAAGAAAAGTTCTGCCATAGAAAATAAACCCGACTTTCCCGAATTTTTAAAGTCAAAATTTCGAAAAAAAAAAAAACTCTCAACAATCAACATTTTTGTAATTCAAAGATTTACCGAGACGGTAGGCCAAAACCACACACAGTTTGGATCCATTTTATAGCAGTATCAATCAACTTTTCAGATAATCAAAGTTTTTTGCAACCAGATCTAAGATACTTAAGCTATGAGAAAAAACAAACCGCAACCTATGAAAAAACATTAA
>NW_022997869.1:0-1450 GCF_900245975.1 Drosophila guanche | reverse complement strand
TTTGAAATGCAAAAATGTTGATTGTTGTGAGATTTTTTGTTTTCGAAATTTTTACTTTAAAAACTCGGGAAAAGTCGGGTTTATTTTCTGTGGCAGAACTTGTTTTTTAAGAACTTATTAAGGGTGTAATTTTAAGTTTAAGGTTTTTTCAGAGGTTGCGGTTTGTTTTTTCACATAACTTAAGTATCTTAGATCTGATTGCAAAAAACTTTGATTATCTGAAAAGTTGATTGATTCTACTATAAAATGGATTCAAACTCTGTGTGTTTTTGGCCTACCGTCTGGCTAAAGCTTTGAAATGCAAAAATGTTGATTGTTGTGAGATTTTTTTTTTTCGAAATTTTTACTTTAAAAACTCGGGAAAAGTCGGGTTTATTTTCTATGGCAGAACATGTTTTTTAAGAACTTATTAAGGAAGTAACTTTTAGTTTAAGGTTTTTTCAGAGGTTGCGGTTTGTTTTTTCACATAACTTAAGTGTCTTAATTTTGGTTGTAAAAAACTTTGATTATCTGAAAATTTGATTGATTCTGCTATAAAATGGATCCAAACTCTGTGTGGTTTTGGCCTACCGTCTGGATAAAGCTTTGAAATGCAAAAATGTTGATTTTTGTGAGGTATAATTTACGAATTTTTGGCTTTAAAAACTCGGTTTTATTTACTATGGCAGAACTTGTTTTTTAAGAACTAGCAATTTTGTAGTTTTTAGTTTAAGGTTTTATCAGAGGTTGCGGTTTGTTTTTTCACATATCTTAAGTATCTTAATTTTGGTTGTAAAAAACTTTGATTATCTGAATTGTTGATTGATACTGCTATAAAAAGGATCCAAACTCTGTATGGTTTTGGCCTACTGTCTCGGAAAAGCTTTGAAATTCAAAAATGTGGATTGTTGTGAGATTTTTTTTTCGAATTTTTGACTTTAAAATCTCGGGAAAAGTCGGATTTATTTTCTACGGCAGAACTTGTTTTTTAAGAACTAGCAATTTTGAAATTTTTAGCTTAAGGTTTTTTCAGAGGTTGCTGTTTCTTTTTTCACATAACTTAAGTATCTTAGATCTGATTGCAAAAAACTTTGATTGTCTGAAAAGTTGATTGATTCTACTATAAAATGGATCAAAACTCTGTGTGGTTTTGGCCTACCGTCTCGGAAAAGCTTTGAAATGTAAAAATGTGGATTGTTGTGAGATTTTTTTTTCTCGAATTTTTGACTTTAAAAACTCGGGGAAAGTCGGGTTTATTTTCTATGGCAGAACTTGTTTTTTAAGAACTTATTAAGGAAGTAACTTTTAGTTTAAGGTTTTTTCAGAGGTTGCGGTTTGTTTTTTCACATAACTTAAGTGTCTTAATTTTGGTTGTAAAAAACTTTGATTATCTGAAAATTTGATTGATTCTGCTATAAAATGGATCCAAACTCTGTGTGGTTTTGGCCTACCGTCTGGATAAAGCTTTGAA
>NW_022997868.1:0-1451 GCF_900245975.1 Drosophila guanche | reverse complement strand
AAAGGTTTTCTGCCACGGCTTCCGCAAATCGGGTGATTACAATCGAGAGTGCCTCTTACCAGTCATTTGTTCTCGTATTTTAATACAAGAAACACACAAACACTTCAATATTATTCATATATAGTAACAATTATATACATATCAAACCATATAAAGTATCAGACATTGCCATCTAAGTATTTTCCCCATATCATATGTAAGGACAAATTTTAAATTGTTCATCATATGAAATATACCAAGCACGACACCACTCCCTATAAAGGTTTTCTGCCACGGCTTCCGCAAATCGGGTGATTACAATCGAGAGTGCCTGTTACCAGTCATTTGTTCTCGTATTTTAATACAAGAAACACACAAACACTTCAATATTATTTATATATAGTAACAATTATATAAATATCCAACCAAATAAATTATCAGACATTGCCATCTAGGTATTTTCCCCATATCATATGAAAGGACAAATTTTAAATTGTTCATCATATGAAATATAGCAAGCACGACACCACTCCCTATAACGGTTTCTTGCCACGGCTTCCGCAAATCAGGTGCCTACAATAGGCAGTGCCTCTTAGCAGTCATTTTTTCTCGTATTTTAATACAAGAAACACACAAACACTTCAATATTATTCGTAAATAGTAACAATTATATACATATCAAACCATATAAAGTATCAGACATTGCCATCTAGGTATTTTCCCCATATCATATGTAAGGACAAATTCTAAATTGTTCATCATATGAAATATACCAAGCACGACACCACTCCCTGTAGAGATTTTTTGCCACGGCTTCCGCAAATCGGGTGCCTTCAATAGGGAGTGCCTCTTAGTAGTCATTTGTTCTCGTATTTTAATACAAGAAACACACAAACACTTCAATATTATTCGTAAATAGTAACAATTATATACATATAAAACCATATAAAGTATCAGACATTGCCATCTAGGTATTTTCCCCATATCATATGTAAGGACAAATTCTAAATTGTTCATCATATGAAATATACCAAGCACGACACCACTCCCTATAGAGGTTTTTTGCCACGGCTTCCGCAAATCGGGTGATTACAATCGAGAGTGCCTCTTAGCAGTCATTTTTTCTCGTATTTTAATACAAGAAACACACAAACACTTCAATATTATTCGTATATAGTAACAACTATACACATATCCAACCAAATAAAGTATCAGACATTGCCGGCTAGGTATTTTCCCCATATCATATGCAAAGACAAATTTTAAATTTTTCATCATATGAAATATACCAAGCACGACACCACTCCCTAAAAAGGTTTTCTGCCTCGGCTTCCGCAAATCGGGTGATTACAATCGAGAGTGCCTCTTACCAGTCATTTGTTCTCGTATTTTAATACAAGAAACACACAAACACTTCAATATTATTCATATATAGTAACAATTATATACATATCCAACCAAATAAAGTATCA
>NW_022997867.1:0-1451 GCF_900245975.1 Drosophila guanche | reverse complement strand
ACATAACTTAAGTATCTTAGATCTGGTTGCAAAAAACTTTGATTATCTGAAAAGTTTATTGAAACTGCTAAAAAATTGATCCAAACTGTGTGTGGTTTTCGCCTGCCGTCTGGGTAAAGCTTTGAAATGCAAAAATGTTGGTTGTTGTGAGATTTTTATTGTCAAAATATTGACTTTAAAAACTCGGGAACATTAGGGTTTATTTTCTATGGCAGAAATTTTCTTTTAAGAATTTTCAAAGTTTGTACTTTTTTTGTTTAGGGTTTTTTTAGAGGTTGGGGGTTTTTTTTCACATAACTTAAGTATCTTAGATCTGCTTGCAAAAAACTTTGATTATATGAAAAGTTTATTGAAACTGCTATAAAATGAATCCAAACTCTTTGTGGTTTTGGTCTACCGTCTGGGAAAAGCTTTGAAATGCAAAAATGTTGATTTTTGTGAGTTATTTTTCACGACATTTTGACTTTACAAATTCGGGAATAGTCGGGTTTATTTTCTATGGCAGAACTTTTTTTTAGGAACTTATTAAAGATGTACTTTTTAATTTAAGGTTTTATTAGAAGTAGCGTTTTGTTTTTTCACATAACTTAAGTATCTTAGATCTGGTTGCAAAAAACTTTGATTATCTGAAAAGTTTATTGAAACTGCTAAAAATTTATCCAAACTGTGTGTGGTTTTCGCCTGCCGTCTGGGTAAAGTTTTGATATGCAAAAATGTTGATTTTTGTGAGGTATTTTTCACGACATTTTGACTTTACAAATTCGGGAACAGTCGGGTTAATTTTCTATTGCAGAACTTTTTTTTAGGAACCTATTAAAGATGTAATTTTTAATTTAAGGTTTTTTTAAAGATTACGGTTTGTTTTTTCACATAACTTAAGTATCTTAGATCTGGTTGCAAAAAACTTTGATTATCTGAAAAGTTGATTGATACTGCTAAAAAATTGATCCAAACTGTGTGTGGTTTTGGCCTACCGTCTGGGTAAAGCTTTGAAATGCAAAAATTTTGGTTGTTGTGAGATTTTTATTGTCGAAATGTTGACTTTAAAAACTCGAGAAAAGTTGGGTTTATTTTCTATGGCAGAACTTGATTTTTAGGAACTTATTAAGGATGTATGTTTTAGTTTAAGGTTTCTTTAGAAGTAGCGGTCTGTTTTTTCACATAACTTAAGTATCTTAGATCTGCTTGCAAAAAACTTTGATTATATGAAAAGTTTATTGAAACTGCTATAAAATGAATCCAATCTCTGTGTGGTTTTGGCCTACCGTCGAGGTTAAGCTTTGAAATGCAAAAATGTTGATTGTTGTGAGATTTTTATTGTCGAAATATTGACTTTAAAAACTCGGGAACAGTCGGGTTTATTTTCTATGGCAGAACTTTTTTTTTAAGAACTTATTAAAGATGTCATTTTTAATTTAAGGTTTTTTCAGAGTTTTCGGTCTGTTTTTTCA
>NW_022997866.1:0-1451 GCF_900245975.1 Drosophila guanche | reverse complement strand
AAAACTCGGAAACAGTCGGGTTTATTTTCTATGGCAGAACTTTTCTTTTAAGAATTTTCAAAGTTTGTACTTTTCCGTTTAAGGTTTTTTTTAGAAGTAGCGGTTTGTTTTTTCACATAACTTAAGTATCTTAGATCTGATTGTAAAGAACTTTGATTATCTGAAAAGTTGATTGATACTGCTATAAAATGGACCCAAACTGTGTGTGGTTTTGGCCTACCGTCTGGGTAAAGCTTTGAAATGAAAAAATGTTGATTTTGTGAGATTTTTATTGTCGAAAATTTGACTTTAAAAGCTCGGGAAAAGTCGGGTTTATTTTCTATGGCAGAACTTGTTTTTTTAAGAACTTATTAAGGATGTAATTTTTAGTTTAAGGTTTATTTAGAAGTAGCGGTTTGTTTTTTCACATAACTTAAGTATCTTAGATCTGGTTGCAAAGAACTTTGATTGTCTGAAAAGTTGATTGATACTGCTATAAAGTGGATCCAAACTGTGTGTGGGTTTGGCCTACCGTCTCGGAAAAGCTTTAAAATGCAAAAATGTTGATTGTTGTGAGGTATTTTTAACGAAATGTTGACTTTAAAAACTCAGGAAGAGTCGGGCTTATTTTCTATGGCAGATCTTTTCCTATAAGAATTTTTAAAGTTTGTACATTTTTGTTTAAGGTTTTTTTTAGAAGTATCGGTATGTTTTTTCACATAACTTAAGTAGCTTAGATCTGGTTGTAAAGAAATCTGATTTTTCTGAAAAGTTGTTTGATGCTGCTATGAAGTGGATGCAAACTGTGTGTGGATTTGACTTATCGTCTGGGTAAAGCTTTGAAATGCAAAAATGTTGATTGTTCTGAGATTTTCTTTTTCGAAATTTTGACTTTAAAAACTCGGGAAGAGTCGGGTTTATTTTCTATGGCAGAACTTGTTTTTTAAGAACTTATTAAGGATGTAAATTTTTGTTTAAGGCTTTTTTAGAAGTAGCGATTGGTTTTTTCACATAGCTTAAGTATCTTAGATCTGGTTACAAAGAACTTTGATTATCTGAAAAGTTGATTGATACTGCTATAAAGTGGATCCAAACTGTGTGTGGTTTTGGCCTACCGTCTCGGAAAAGCTTTGAAATGCAAACATGTTGATTGTTGTGAGGTATTTTTTACGAAATTTTGGCTTTAAAAGCTCGGGAAGAGTCGGGTTTATTTTCAATGGCAGAACTTTTCCTTTAAGAATTTTCAAAGTTTGTACATTTTTGTTTAAGGTTTTTTTAGAAGTAGCGGTTTGTTTTTTCACATAACTTAAGTATCTTAGATCTGGTTGCAAAGAACTTTGATTATCTGAAAAGTTGATTGATACTGCTATAAAGTGGATCCAAACTGTGTGTGGTTTTGGCCTACCGTCTGGGTAAAGCTTTGAAATGCAAAAATGTTGATTGTTGTGAGATTTTTATTGTCGAAATTTAGA
>NW_022997865.1:0-1452 GCF_900245975.1 Drosophila guanche | reverse complement strand
TACCCAGACGGTAGGCCAAAACCACACAGAGTTTGGATCAATTTTATGGCAGTATCAATCAACTTTTCAGATAATCAAAATTGTTTGCTACCAGATCTAAGATACTTGAGTTATGTGAAAAAACAAACCGCCACTTCTAAAACACATTAAACAAAAAAGTACAACATTTTGAAAATACTTAAAAGAAAAGTTCTGCCATAGAAAATAAACCCGACTTTTCCCGAATTTTTAAAGTCAAAATTTGGTACAAAACACTTCACAAAAGTCAACATTTTTGCATTTCAAAGCTTTACCCAGACGGTAGGCCAAAACCACACAGAGTTTGGATCCACTTTATAGCAGTATCAATCAACTTTTCAGATAATCAAAGTTCTTCACAACCAGATCTAAGATACTTAAGTTATGTGAAAAATCAGATCGCAACCTCTGAAAAAACCTTAAACTTAAAATACTTCCTTAATAAATTTCTAAAAAACAAGTTCTGCCACAGAAAATAAACCCGACTTTTCCCGGGTTTTTAAAATAAAAATTTCGAAAACAAAAAATGTCACAACAATCAACATTTTTGCATTTCATAGCTTTACCCAGACAGTAGGCCAAAACCACAAACAGTTTGGATGCATTTTATAGCAGTATCAATCAACTTTTCAGATAATCGAGGTTTTTTACAACTAAAATTAAGATACTTAAGTTATGTGAAAAAACAAACCGCAACCTCTGAATAAACCTTAAACTTAAAATTACTTCCTTAATAAGTTCTTAAAAAACAAGTTCTGCCATAGAAAATAAAACCGACTTTTCACAAGTTTTTAAAGTCGAAATTTCGTACAAAATACCTCACAAAAATCAACATTTTTGCATTTCAAAGCTTTACCCAGACGGTAGGCCAAAACCACACAGAGTTTGGATCCATTTTATAGCAGAATCAATCAACTTTTCTGATAATCAAAGTTTCTTGCAACCAGATCTTAGATACTTAAGCTCTGAAAAAACCTTAAAATAAAATTACTTTCTTAATAAATTCTTTAAAAAAAAGTTCTGGGATAGAAAATAAACCCGACTCTTCCCAAGTTTTAAAAGTCAAAATTTGGTACAAAACACCTAACAAAAGTCAACATTTTTTTCTTTTCAAAGCTTTACCCAGACGGTAGGTCAAAACCACACAGAGTTTGGATCCACTTTATAGCAGTATCAATCAACTTTTCAGATAATCAAAGTTTTTTGCAACCAGATCCTAGATACTTAAGTTATGTGAAAAAAAAACCGCAACCTCTGAAAAAACATTAAACAAAAAATTACAAAATTGTTAGTTCTTAAAAAACAATTTCTGCCATAGAAAATAAACCCGACTTTTCCCGAGTTTTTAAAGTCAAAATTTCGAAAACAAAAAATCTCACAACAAACAACATTTTTGCATTTCAAAGCTTTACCCAGACGGTAGGCCAAAACCAC
>NW_022997864.1:0-1452 GCF_900245975.1 Drosophila guanche | reverse complement strand
GTTTGACGTGACGAACACGTTCGAGTTGATGAATTTGGGCAAGTGATTCGTCATGTAATGTCGAGGTATCGATTGTACTTCGACCAACAACCTGTACTTTGCCCTGAATTGAAGCAGTTCCAAGATCGTTTGTTGCCCGGCACTCATAAACACCGGTATCTTCGGGATATGCGTAAAGAATATCCAATGCAACATAACCAAAATCGTATAAACTTTTGAAACGATGTCCAACTTTTAGCAGTTCACCGTTGAGATACCAATCAACTTTCATTGATGGATCGTTCGCTGGTGCAATTGTCGATTCAAGATGTACTGGTTCGCCTTCCTGAATAATAACATCTCGTAATTGATGACCAAACTTTGGTGAATCAATTATAACATATTCTTCTTCTTCACCTCTACTTTGTCTTCGACGACTTGCACTACGTTCCAGCGCTGTTATCTTATCGAGTGATGATGGCTGAACTGATGTCATTTGAATTGCATCACGACCCTGAACAGCAAGATTGATACTGGTTTCAGCAACGCCCAAATGATTTGAAACACGTACTTTATATTCACCGGCATCTTCAACCATTAGTTTCATAATATCCAGTGCAACATAGCCAAAATCAAAGAATGGTCTATAACGGCTGCCAATGTTCAGTGGCTGATCGTTGTGAAACCAATCAACTTTCATTGTTTCATCACGTGTTGGCTCAACAAGACATTCAAAATGTGCACAACCAGTTTCTTCTGCAAAGGTTGTACCCTTGAGTTTTGTGACAAAGGTTGGTGCACAATTGCCTGTTAATTCTTCATCGAGAGCCTCTCGTCGGATACGACTCAGTGATCGTCGTTCTTCGATTGCTGAAATTTTCTCTAAAGATTCCGGAAAGTTTGATCCACTCTGAATATCGGCTTCAGTTACAACCTGAAGTGTGGCAGTAATTTGATCTTCACCGAGAGCATTTTTTGCTTGACAGGTATATTTTCCAGCATCAGAAGCCTGTAACTGTTTGATTGTCAAGGCAACATACCCAAATGCACATATGGTTTGTATACGCGAACTGCATTGTAACGGTTGATCGTTGTGAAACCATTCCACAGTCAAACGCTCATCGGAAACCGGAAGTAATCGGCTTTCAAAATGAACACAATCATTTTCCATTCTAGAAACACTCTTGAATTTAACTAAGAATTTCGGCTTTTCGTCACATTGTGGATCTTCAAATGTTGGTCGAAAAATTCTTCGTGATTCAAGCTGCCGAATACTCTCAACCGATACCATATTTTGTGATCGTGTGTCTAGCGATGCTGTTCCTAAACAGTGGAGAACACAAGAATTTTCAGCAACACCATAGCGATTTCTTGCTCGAACAGTATAGGTTCCTGAATCTTCTGGATAGGCATAAAGAATGTCGAGACAAACATAACCGAAATCGCAGATTTCAACAAATCTTGAACCTTTCT